>NC_142799.1:40540766-40775766 GCF_049724085.1 Artemia sp. Qi Xiang Cuo
TTGTGCTGATTTCAGTTGCATTGTTAACCAACCGGTCATAGAATGCCAGTGGGAAAGTCACATCGTGTCTCTGACCAATCACAGAGCGCAATTGTTAGAACTGTAAGCATATTTTGACATTTTAAGTTATGTACAGAAAGAAAGAAATAAATAAAGTTGAAAAATTTCGAAGTTTTAAAAAAGTTTGAATTAAACACTTTTAGGATATTGAGTGTCTTTACTGAAAAACTAGTGCATTACAGAGTCTCTCAAACCCCTTAAAGCTCTTTTAAAAGATACAAAAACTACTTATTTAACAAAAAAATTTCGTTTTTAATGACAACCAAGTAAACAAAAACCACACGGAAACAGGCATCTGAGTCTCTCAAACCCCTTAAAGCTATTTTAAAAGATAGAAAAACTACTTATTTAACACTAAAATTTAGTTTTTAATTACTACCAAGTAATGAAAAACCACACGGACTTAGGCAACTGAGTCTCTCAAACCCCTTAAAGCTCTTTTAGAAGATGCAAAAACTTCTTATTTAACACAAAAATTTCGTTTTTAACGACCACCACGTCAACAAAAACCACACGGAAACAGGCATCTGAGTCTATCAATCCCCTTAAAGATATTTTAAAATATACAAAAAATACTTATTTAACACAAAAATTTCGTTTTTAATGACTACCAAGTAAGGAAAAACCACACGGAATTAGGCAACTGAGTCTCTCAAACCCCTTAAAGCTCTTTTAAAAGATACAAAAAATACTTATTTAACACAAAAATTTCGTTTTTAAAGAACACCATGTAAAGAAAAAGCACACTGAATTTTGCAACTGTGTCTCTCAATCCCCGTAAAGCTCTTTTAAAAGATTCAAAAACTAATTATTTAAAACAAAATTTTCTTTTTTAATGACTACAAAGTAAAGAAAAATCACACGGAATAAGGCAACTGAGTCTCTCAACCCCCTTAAAGATATTTTAAAAGATAAAATACTACTTATTTAACAAAAAAATTTAGTTTTTAATTACCATCAAGTAAACAAAAATAACACGGAATTAGGCGACTTAGTAAATCACAACCCGCTTATCTAAAATAAAATTATAAATAAATTATGATTTAAAACAAAAATTTCTTTATATACTTCCACAAAATATAGAAAAAAAACTTTATATTTAACAGGAGAATATAAAAACCAGTCCTGCACTTTTTAAAATTAAAACAATAAAATACTTTAACTCACCTATTAATTTATAAATGACAAGCAAGGAAAGAAAAATCACACTGAATTAGGCCACTGAGTCTCTCAATCCCCGTTAAGATCTTTTAAAAGATACAAAAACTACTTATTTAACACGACATTTTAGTTTTTAATTTCTCTCAAGTAATGAAAAATCACACGTAATTAGGCTACTGAGTCTCTCAATCCCCTTAAAGCTCTTTTAAAAGATACAAAAACTACTTATTTAACACAAAAATTTCGTTTTTAATGACAATCAAGTAAAGAAAAATCACACGGAATTAGGCAACTGAGTCTCTCAACCCCCGTAAAGCTCTTTTAAAAGATACAAAAACTACTTATTTAACACAAAAATTTCGTTTTTAATGACCAACAAGTAAAGAAAAATCACACGGAATTAGGCAACTGAGTCTCTCAATCCCCGTAAAGCTCCTTTAAAAGATACACAAACAACTTATTTAACACAAAAATTTCGTTTTTAATGACCAACAAGTAAAGAAAAATCACACGGAATTAGGAACCTGTGACACTATATCCCCTTAACGCTCATATATTTTATAAATTAAATTATGAATTTAAACAATTATTTAGTTTTTAATGACTATCAATTAAAAAAAAATCACACTGAATTAGGCACATGAGTCTCTAAATCCCCCTACAGCTCTTTTAATATATAAACGAACTACTAATTATAAACCAAAAATAACTATTATAATTGCATCCAGTAAAGAAAAATCACACGGAATTAGGCAACTGAGTCTCTCAATCCCCGTAAAGATCTTTTAAAAGATACAAAAACTACTTATTTAACAAAAAGAACCCCCATGTAACTGAACCCCTGCATAACTGAAACCCCTTTCCAACTGAACCTCCGTGCTAAATTTCATTACGTTTAATATCTATTCACCAAATGCTCCAAGCCTCCGAATAAAAAGGTATTTTTAAAACAGGGAGCCCTATTTACTAAAAAAAAAAAGGGAGAGGCCCCGTGCAACTGAACCCCCCTTGTTACTGACCCCGTGTTTACCCGAAATCCCTCCGGGCAACGGGCTCCTCTTTAACTGAACCCTCGTGCAACGCACCCCGCTATGCACCCCACCCCCCTCATTACACTTTTAAACCCTTTCTTTTTAAATTGACAATATTTTTCAAACGTTACTTACGTATTATACAGACCACATCGGCGAGGTAAAGCTAGGTCAAGTCAAAATGTCATTCTATCGTTACTTTTCAATTAAGCTATTGAATACTTTCTAGCAATGTCCCTTGTAAGCGTCTACGCAAATATCTTTTCGCAAATATCTTTTCGCAAAAAAAATTCGCAAATCTCGCAAACTAAAGAAGTAATTACCCTTTTCAAATGCATTACTCTTTCTATTAATGAAACCCATGAAACGAATAACCAAGTTTTTAAAAAAAAAACCTACTAATCAACTTACAGATGAATGACCACGGATTTAACCGCAATCACTGGCTGTGGTACTAGATGCTTTACGCGAGCATTGTAGAATACTGGGCTTATCACCAAAAAGGCATTGAACTTTGAAATTGCGTCGTTCCTCTTGGCAAAGAGTGTGATGACCTGTAACTACTAGAAAAACCTGTTTGTACGGGGGCCTTGGCAAATTGCATAGATCTATTCTACTGGAGCGTCCATGCTTCAGAGCCATATTTGACCACTGTCATCACTGTAGCTTCCAATTTTCTAATCTTGGTTTGCAGACTTGTCTTCCAATTCTTCCAATTTTTTTAACTGTGAAAAAAACACCCCGAGCCTTGGCTATTCTACTTTTAACATCTTCACTGCTCCTACTATCATTACTAATAATACTACCAAGGTAAGTGAAGCTGCCCACCTGTTCAATCTTTTCATTCCCCAACGTCACCTTTTCATCTTCACTTATTCCTAGCCTTAGTGACTTAGTCTTCTTAACATTAATTTTCAAACTTATTCTAGCACCCTGAACTCGCAAAACCTCTAAAACTTCATTTATTTTGCTCACACTTTCATCTAGGATGCTTAAATCATCAGAATAACGTAAGTCCAGGAGACTTTTTCCGCCCCATTTGATTCCGTGGTCTCCCATTGCCGTTCCTGTTACCCATCAAAAGTTACGCGCCTTAGAAAATGTCGCTGATTTTAGAAAAAGGGGGAAAGACCCCCTAAAAGTTACAGAACCTTAATGAAAATCACACCATCATATTCAGCGTATCAGAGAACCCTACTTAAGAGGTTTCAAGCACCTATCTACAAAAATGTGGAATTTTGCATTTTTTGCCAGAAGAAAGATCATAGATGCGTGTTTATTTTATTTTTTTTTGTTTTTTTTTCCCGGGGGTGACCGTATTGACCCAGTGGTCCTAGAATATCGTGGGAGGGCTCATTGGAACGGAAATTAGAAGTTCTAGTGCCCTTTTTAAGTGACCGAAAAATGGAGGGCAACTAGGCCCCGTCCCACGCTCATTTTTTTCCCCAAAGTCACCCGATCAAAATTTTGAGATAGCCATTTTGTTCAGCATGGTCGAAAATATGATAACAATGTCTTTTAGGATGACTAAATCTCCCTAAGTCCCGGGGGGCGGGGCTGAAAGTTATTAACTTTACCCAATGTTAACATATAGTATTGGTTATTGGGAAGCATACAGACGTTTTAAGGGGGATTTTTTCTGGTAGGCGGGGGGGGGGGGTCAGGGGTTATATGAGAGGATCTTTCCATGAAGGAAGTTTTCATGGGGGAAGGGACATTGCTATGAAGGGGGCGTCGGATTTCCCAGCATTATTAAAGAAAAAGATCAGAAATTAAGTAAAAAAAACAAGTTTTTCAACTGATTTCAACTGATTGTGATTAAGAGGTCATTTCTAAAGAATTGGAAACAAATTTGAACTTTAGCTTAAAGAGCAAGGTATTGACTAGGGGGCAAACCCCCTAATATACGTATTAAAAATCTATGAATATAGAAGTTTGTTACGTAAGTTAATTCGTAAGTTACGTATATTTATTACTAATAAAACGATCGTAAATAAAATTAAACAAGTTTCGAGAAAGCCACTCTCTTTTTTTTTTTTCTTTTTTTTTTTTTTTTTTCTCGGCACTTTCCTTGGATACATCGTTTCGTTTCGCGCTGAAGAGAGGCGTTTGTCCTCGAAATATTCTCTTTGTTTTTTCAGTATTTTCATTTGGCCTATAAAAAACCCATTTTTGCTCGTTTTTCTTTCTTTATGTGAAGCCACTTAACCAAATAAAAGTAAAATTAATATGCAAATTTTGTTTTAATTATTCATGTACGGTGAGCCAAAATCAAAACCTGCATTAATTCAAAAACGTTCAGAAATTAAATTAAAAAGAAACTAAGTTTTTTTTAACTGAAAGTAAGGAGCAACATTAAAACGAACAGAAATTATTCCGTATATGAAAGCGGCTGTCCCTTCCTCAATACCTCGCTCTTTACGCTAAAGTTTGAATCTGTCACACAACTTTATTTTTTAAAACAAGAAAAAACTAGCGAAAAGAGCGAGGTATTGAGGAGGGGACAGCCCCTTTCATATACGGAATAATTTCTGTTCGTTTTAAGTTTTAATGTCGATCCTTACTTTCAGTTTAAAAAACTTTTTTTTTTATTTAATCCATATAAAGGGGGATAGAACACAACCCTGCTTAACTCCTGATTTAATACAAAACCAGCTGCTAACCTCATTTCCTATCTTAACCGCAGCAGTGTTATTCTCGTACATAGCATTAGTCACTTTAATGTATTTGTCTGGTATACCATACAAGGATAAAACCTTTACTAAAGCTCTCCTATCAACAGAATCGAACGCTTGCTTATAATCTATAAAACTGAGGACCAAAGGTGTTTGAAAACTTAGGCACTTCTCAATTATTAGCGTAAGAGTGAAAATTTGGTCGAAACATCCTCTACCTTTTCTAAAACCGCACTGTTCTTCTCTTAAAACTTGTCAACGGTATCTCTCAGTCTAAAAAGTATCATATTACTAAGTAATTTACTACCTACAGAGACCAGACTAGTGCTTCGATAATTACCACACTCACTTTTATCACCTTTCTTATAAAGTGGCTTAATTTAGGTTCTCCTAAAATCATTAGGTACTTCCCCTTTTTCAAAAATCATATTCATAATCTTCAGTAACTTATTTCAACCTCAGAGCCACCATATTTAAGAAACTCATTTACCACCCTATCAGCAACTGGAGCCTTATTATTTTTTAATCCTTTTAGGGTTAAAAAATAATACTGTCAATAATTCCTCCTCACAAAACAAATCTTCCTTCACATCCAAGGTATCACAAACTTTTTCATTTTCATCTATCTTTTCCTGTAACTCTATCTCGGTTAAGCAAATTCTCAAAATGTTCGGCCCATCTCTCTTTAGTTTTTTCCTGATCGCTAATTGTGGCCCCATTCCTATCTTTAAACTGGGCCAAGTCCGGATCACAGCCTGTCGCATAAGGCAGCTTGGCTTTCTATTGAATTTTCGCGGCTGGCATTTTTGCCGCTTAGACACGTCTTGTCGCGAACACCTCCCCTCCTTAGGTAATTGTATACGCTTGATCGAAATATACTATGAGAAGTCAGAATCTTGCCTAACAGATGAGAATACAACTTTGATTGGCGTTGGTTTGTGAACCACTGAATATTCCAAGTTGAATCCTGGGTCATGTTTTTCTTCGAAAAAAAATTTCATCGCAAGGACATGTCCTCAGGAAACAAGTTGTCTGCAAATTGATATAAAACTTGACAAATTATTGTATTGTGTGGGCATGTAGCTTGAACTACGAAGTAGTGAATATTATCAACTCACGGAACCCGACTCAAGAGCAACGAGTTTAGAATATTCAGTTGATGCATCAAAAGGAAAACCTCTATCAAATTACCAAATACACGGCAGAATATATTTGCCTAAAATACAACCTGGGATACAAGTTCCAGGTATTCTGGTATCTACTACCGGCTTCCAGTGGTAGATCTAGGATGGGGTGTTGGCCTTTGCATAATTGAAGGTCCCGTTTACTTCAATAGGAATCTGTCAAGCCATCAAATGTCAATGTTAGGCAGCCTAGTCCTAAAATACTGATTACCAGAAAAATGATTGGCCTACTTCTCTGAGCTTGAAAGCTTTTTCTGTCATCAGCGAAGTAATGCCTTTTAGTTTGACCAAAGAGCCCTTGGATTCACTGACACGTCCTGCTAATTGCCATGAGTGGGGGGGGGGGGCTCTTGCCGTTTCTTAGACGGTAATTTCAAGATAGACGTGGTGTTTTTATGTAACGTTTTAAAGGAAATAATTTGCTCTAGTCCCGTTGCATATAATGTAATTCGTACGACTTATATTTCTCCTAAAACGCTGCTACGTCACAAGGACAGAATTTTGTAACAGTTTAAAAATTTTAACTTTCTGGCAAAAGAAAATTGCAAAAGAATATATTGAAATAATTTTGACATTGTCCATCTTTCAAACTCATCAGGTTTGCAGTGATTATCTAATCGTGGCCTTGCATTTATTTTAAGTCATCAACTTACCTAATTACCGTTTTTTACAAGAATGGCAAAAGCACCTGCAATTGGTATTGATCTGGGAACTACCTACTCATGCGTTGGCGTATTCCAACATGGTAAAGTTGAAATCATTGCCAATGATCAAGGTAACCGAACGACACCATCTTATGTGGCATTCACTGATACTGAGCGACTAATTGGAGATGCTGCTAAAAATCAAGTTGCCATGAATCCACAAAACACAGTTTTTGGTAAGTTCTTATAAGCATAAATTTAATAAAAAAATTTCTAAGGCTCTACTTTGGATTTCAAAAGTTTATAGTAAGGACAAAGCCGGTCTTTCAGCAAGTTTTTCTAATATAAAACAACTGAATTTGTTTTTGGCATACATCAATTTGGCTTTGGCGTCAATTATTTCAACCGTGTAGGTGTATGCTCTTTTGAATTTTCCATATCTAATAAGTGGGATCCCTTATAAATTCTGCTCTGTCCCATCTCTGTCGTTTTAGCTGTTAGTATTTTAACGGTTAAATCAGCCTAAAGTTTTAAAAAATTATATAGTTCCACTGCAGCAATAATACGCGAGACGAACTGAACCAGTAATGTAAAGCAGCTATGGTTACAATGTTATACCAAGGTTTTTGTAGACCGGTTCTCGCGGTGCGCGGAAACCCACAGAACCAATGCTGGTGTCTCGGTAGACACCAGAATATATAGAACTCGGAGAGGGAATCTACATCAGTAGAAACTGTCTGGTAATTACCGTGTATGTCTTAAGAAATTAATTATTAACTTAAAAAAAAAAGAGAAATAGTCACAAAATAAGCCACTCGAAACAAACGGAAACTGATATGATTGATTAAATGAAACCTAAAGGGAACAGATATTAGAATGATTAATTTGAAACTGAAAAATTAAGTTAGACATGAATCAGAAGAGTTAATTTGGACGAACAAAGTGCATCCTTGTGTCTTAGGAGCTCTAAAGAGGGTGGCAGCCCAACTCTTCCTTTGTCATAATGTTTTTTTTTTTTTTTGGTTTGACTTGATTTTCAATTTTGATTTCTTCTCGTTTTAGGTTTTACTATCGCCTTTGATTTTCCTTTAAAATTTTGTGGGTAATCAAAATTTCAGTGACTTATTTTTATGTAAAAAAAAAAACTGATTTTGCACCGAGTCGTTTTGTGAAAGCCCTGTAGCTTGGACTTTCCTCGGTTTTATACTCAATTGAGACAGTTTTTCCCCAAAGTCGGCTTACCTCGTTTTGTCTTACTCAGATCTTAGTTCGAGCCAGTCCGATGCATGGTTGGGGGATATCGACAGCTTGGACTTACTTGCGTTTGATCCAATTAATGACTTCTGAGTCCCGAGGAATGCTGCAAATTTCTCCAGCTTTGTGGCCTAGGTCATTTTTGGACCAATCCAGTCTACAGCAATGCTATGGAATTCCCGCATGCACCCCATTTCCAAGATTTGCACAATTCCTTATGAGACAAGCATCATTTTAGCCTGGGGCAGACTCTCACAGGTATAGATTCAGACAACAGTAGAAGTGAATTTCATATAGTAACCACAACGAATGCCCCGCTAAAATCTTCGACAGGAAGATGAATTACTCTGCTCTATGCTGTACTAGAAAGAATCATTTTTGTTTTCAAAGAAAATAAAAATGTAGTTTTATGTCACCCTAGAGTTGTCTATAGTAAGCCTTCCCATAGTAATAAATATGGGCATCAGTTTAAGTTCTGATGCTCGTTATAAAAATCATCCAAAGTCATCGAATTGAGCCCCTTTTACCGAGAATGAGAGCTGGATGGTCTATCCATGCGCTTGCACCTGTGTTGTCGTGCAAGATTGTACCAACAGAATTTTGCTTCTACACTCATTCTTTTCTTGAACTTTATGAAGAGCTATATTTTGACTCATCCTTGAGATTACAGTTCAGCTTAGTGAAGAAATTCAACTTCGTGTTTTTGCGAGGGTGGGAAATCAACATGAGAGTTCAACTGCCATCATCGTGAAATGGGCTTTCAAATACTGGATTACTCATTAAAAAGAAAACTCGTTATTTTAATTGTCCCTGAAAATCTATTTTTCTTCTTGGGAAAAGGTATCACAAAAAGCCAAGGAAAATTAGTGAAAAAAGATAAGTCACTCGAGGTGAAAGCCCTGCTTGCAGCTGATGGCAACTTTCAGCAGCCAGAACTACGCCTGAAAAGTCGTAACTTTACGGACAAGGATTTAATTCGCAAGGGGTAAATGTATTTGTAATTTTTAGTGTATTCGATTTGTTCTAACTAATTTTTTTCTTAGATGCCAAAAGACTAATTGGCCGGAAGTTCGAAGATTCTACAGTTCAGTCAGATATGAAACACTGGCCTTTCAAGGTCATCAGTGACGGTGGCAAGCCGAAAATTCAAGTTGACTACAAAGGTGAAACGAAGACGTTTTTCCCTGAAGAAATCTCATCAATGGTACTCACCAAAATGAAGGAAACTGCTGAAGCTTTTATTGGCAAAACGGTTACTGACGCTGTTGTTACTGTGCCTGCATATTTCAACGATTCTCAAAGGCAAGCTACAAAGGATGCTGGCACCATTTCTGGATTGAACGTTCTTCGCATAATTAATGAGCCAACTGCAGCTGCAATCGCCTACGGCTTGGATAAAAAGGTAATCATTCAATGTATTTTTGAACTTGTATCCGTCTAATCTTAGTGCGCAACGTACTAGATTGAAAGGGACGTGAATAAAGAAGCTATTACTATACAAAAACTAAATTAGTCATATTTTCAAAGAATCAGGTTGTAATGTTTATTAGTATTGTAATGTTTATTTGTTACTACTATTAAAGAACTAAATTAGTCCTATTTCCAAAGAATCATGTTTACTAGTCTTGTTTTTCTAGCAATATCAAGTTAGCTCTAACATTCCCACATATTTGTAGTAAGAAAAAGTATCTTCTAGGACAAATTTAAGCCCTCAATCCGCATTTGAATATAATACTTTTAGCTAGATAGAGAAACAATGAGTATTATATTAGTTTACTGTACTATTATTGATTTTTGGCTATACTTGCTTCTAATATTTTTAGAAAGTAATTGAGCTAGGGGAATGAAACCTTATGGGGTTTTCAGAAATTGATATTTGACTGAAATTACAGAAAGTTCTATCCTAACCGGCTTATTTTCCTAGAATTTCTAATTTTTCTGAAAAACAAGCGCTTTACTGAAAACTGATCTTGCTGGAGATTTTTAGGGAGTTGAAATAGTATACGAAAATTCACTGATATGAATGTTATTGGGTGGGGCCTTATGGAATGGTGTTATTTTCTTCAGGCTGGTTTGCTCAGTGTTGATTTTGGCGCATATTTAATAACAGACCATATATAAACACGTACTTTTTTCATCGTCTAAGGCGAAGCCATTTTTTAAACTGAAAATACCAAAGGATATTTTTTTTAATCTAGGGGGGGGCATGCCCCCTTCTAATTCACGTGATTATATCGTTCTTTTTTCTTTTTTACTCACTTATTAAGTGTTTATGTACCGGTCATAAGTTAATTATTGTTATTATACGTTAAGGTAAATGCCATCTTTCAGGTTGGTAAAGAGAAAAATGTCCTGATTTTCGACCTCGGCGGTGGTACTTTTGATGTGAGCATTCTTACAATTGAAGAAGGCATTTTTGAAGTGAAATCCACAGCTGGTGATACACATTTGGGTGGAGAGGACTTCGATAATAGAATGGTCAACCACTTCGTGCAAGAATTTAAGAGAAAGTATAAAAAAGATCTGTCTGCCAATGCAAGAGCATTAAGACGACTAAGGACTGCATGCGAAAGAGCGAAAAGAACCTTGTCGAGCTCGACCCAGGCTAGTATTGAAATTGACTCGCTGCATGAAGGTGTTGATTTCTATACATCAATTACTCGTGCTCGTTTTGAAGAGCTCTGTGCTGACCTGTTTAGAAGGTAAAATCCCTAGATTTATATGTTAAGCCCAATCCACATGTATGGTTTGCTAGATATCAGTGTCGGGACAATCAAACATTCGCTTTGGCTTTTATCAGCAGCCCTGATTGGTTCAAAACGATGACTTTTAGAAATAGACATCTACCTTAGCACACGTGTGAACGGGGAAGTTCTCGCAATATCGTATTTCTGTAGTCTCGTTTTGAAATTACTATGTCGCACTTACGGATGGTAGAATTGATAAAAAGCAAATAAGACATGAGCAATAGCTTTTAAATGAGTCATCAAACATCAATCTAAAAAGTTCTGATGGCCCACTAGTCCCAACTTTTTCCAATGGAGAAATGGCACGAAAAGTGTCACTTTTAGTGCTATATGGCACTTGCAGATGGTGGAATTTACAAAAAGCACGTAATTATGACAGTTTTTGATTATGATGTTCTGGTAACCCGCTAGCCTTGAAAAAACAAAACAAAAAAAGGGAATCAGATCAGCGCTACCCATGCAAAAAAGCTTACGCCTAGCCCTTGAAAAAAAAAGGACATCATTGTTACCGGTAAAAACCGATTTCCTTGTTTTTCAAGAAGGGGGACTGTAATTTCCCTGTACAAGGTTTTCGACCATGCTGATTCCAAAGTTACACTTCATTTTATCTTACCTCCAACTTCAAGGGATTTCAGGCTTTTTCAAAATCTCCATAAATTTCTTTTCGCAATAAACTTATACTTTTAAGACGAACAAAAATAATAGTTACCATTCCTGAATCTCTGTCAGATGGCAATTTTTTCCACTGGACAGTTTTTTCTAAATCGTTTTTTGACTTTTGGTTACTTTGGGCTGTGGTTCGCTCTTTACCAGGTTGCAGCTTCTGCTGCAACCATCATGGTAGTATCTTTTTGCTCCTAAGAGTTTGTGTTATTTTACAATTGGTTGACTACTATTTCTTTAAATAGTCTAGGGACATATTTTTCAATTTGTTAATGCTAATGATTGAAGGAAAAGTTCGAGGCATTTAAAAACTAACCATCGAAAAGCCAGGTTCAGCTTAACCTTTGATCTTAAAAAAAAAAATATACATCTCAAAATTGGGACTGTAGTGTAGTTTTATCGTTTTTGCGTTAAGTTTCTATTCATAATGGAAACGGACTTTTACAAAATATCAGATGAGACTCATCTAGGATAATATTAGCTTTTTTTATGGAAGAATTTGGACAGAAAGTAAGCTAGTCTGTTTTCCAAAATTAACATCGCCTTTAAAACCACCTAATTTTGGATAAGTTTCACTAAATGGTTAATATGGGCTATTGCATCGATTCAGTACCTTTGTGAAATCGCCAGAGGTCCTTTTATATTTGTTTCTCAGAAAGGAAAATGCAGCAAATTCAAACCCCTTTCGAATTTGGACTAAGTAAGCTAGTTAGTTCCCAATATTGCATTTTGTGTTACACGAACAACTAGAATTGATGTATTGTAGTTATTACGGTCTTACTTTGTTGGTCTGCGAATTTCCCCTAATATAATGGGTAAATATGTTTACCTGGAATCCGTTTTTCTTCTAGAATTTAATAATAGTTATTTTGTAGCACAATGGAGCCTGTTGAAAAGTCTCTCCGGGACGCCAAGTTAGATAAAGGAACCATCCACGAGATAGTTCTTGTTGGAGGTTCCACGCGTATTCCGAAGGTGCAAAAACTTTTACAAGACTTCTTTAACGGCAAAGAGCTCAATAAGTCAATCAACCCCGATGAAGCAGTAGCTTATGGTGCAGCTGTTCAAGCTGCCATTCTTCACGGTGACAAGTCTGAAGCCATTCAGGACCTCCTTTTGTTGGATGTTGCACCACTTTCTCTTGGTATTGAAACAGCTGGTGGAGTGATGACTCCTTTGATTAAAAGAAACACGACCATTCCAACAAAACAAACTCAGACTTTTACAACTTACTCCGACAATCAGCCTGGAGTGTTGATTCAGGTGAGGGAAGCCAATATTTTTGTTTCTGTAATTACTATTTGAGTTGATATTATTGTCTTGTGGTAAACATTCTAACCAGCCAATCATAATTTTGAATCAGTCTTAATTGCGATTTTGGACTTTCGAAAAAAATCGTTGCCATATAGAAAATGACAAGATTTGGTGGATATAATTTAATATCGACTGCTCCGAGCGGCATTCCAACCTTTTAATTTATCTTACGATTTGTTACTTTGAACGTCCCAATTCTTTTGATTTGGAGATATTTGGTTCCACACAACCCACTATTTTTGTTCTGTTTTTTCCAATTGTTTCAGTCTTAACATTATAAGGAAATTAATTTTTCTTGTTTAGGTAATATGGAAAATTGCGCATTGAATCTTAAGTAACCAGATTGGCTTATATCAAAAATATAATTACAGTGACAGCCCACTGTCTAGCGGCAAAAGTGGCCTAGCAAATAAACAAAGACCTTCTCGTAGTTTGTCACCTTGGTTGGACTGGACCTCGGCTTTTATAGGCGAAACTTTTCTGTCATCTTTTAGACTATTTTCTCACTTGCCTTTTACTTTTGTTTCACTACCTTTTGAGCACTACTAGCGTTGAGTTAGAGTCGACCTACTTTAAAATCTTTCAAATTCACTTTCTAGTTAAGTTTTTTGTTTAGTCTGTTAATGTTTGCCTCCTTCGGCCTCTTTATGGGAGTGTTGGGCAATAGTATGGGGTTGTACTGATGAAGGATTAAAGTCCAACTTTCGTAAATTTCGTATAAAAGAACAATATATATTGTACATATAATACACTCGGAGCCTTGGATCAATTTATAAAGATGATAACTATACAAACTGAAACCAGTCTGTATTCACTTTAAACCCTACCGAAGTATAATCCTAGGAAAGAAAAGAAAACAGAAAATAAACTTGTTTTCTCGTTAAGAGAAAACAAAATTTATTTACCTGGGTCCCTACAGACTAACCCAAAAGTAATCCAGAAACCAGATCAACCTGGAAAACCCGAAAATGTATGTTCAGGGATACCTTTCAAATGTTTAGTAAAAAGGCAATAAAGCTTATACTACACTTCCTTGTTCTATTTTGAACAAACTTTAGCGAAATGAACGTTGTTCATGTGCACACCTTGATTATAATATGCAATTAAATTTTTCATTGCTAACTAAGATTTATACTTTTTGAAGCAGCAAAAAGAAATTGAGCTCTTAATGCGTTCGACAAGGATTTTTCTTGCATTACTGAATCAAATAGATTCAGTCTTGTTTAACCAATCCTAGAGAAAGTGCCTGCAATTAGTTTTTTTTGTGCCTGCGATTAGTTTTTCAGTGTCGTAGTTACAAAAATATAATTTATTAGTTTTAGTGCAATATCATTGTTCTTATAGGTATATGAAGGAGAAAGAGCTATGACCAAAGACAACCATCTTCTTGGCAAATTTGAGCTCAGCGGAATCCCGCCAGCCCCTCGAGGAGTGCCACAAATCGAAGTGACGTTCGATATCGATGCTAATGGTATTTTGAACGTTACTGCTGCTGATAAATCTACAGGAAAAGAAAACAAGATCACAATCACCAATGATAAGGGTCGCTTATCTAAGGAGGAAATAGAGCGAATGGTAAGCTAGATTTAGTTTTTTAAGCCAGTCCCTATGCTACTATTGTTTGTATTACTGGTAGTTATGGATACGGGACTTTTTTTCGTTTGCCAGTAAAACTTCAAAGAGTCTACCTTAAAGCAGTGGATTCCAAACTGTTTGACCTAAAAAGCAATGATAATACTGGTAATTATATCCAAACCTTGTTCAGCCTATTTAGCTATTATTTTGGGCACATTTTTGAGAATCTATTTATTTGAACGCTTTTTGCTTCGCGTTGCTAAGATTACACACTTTAATCCAGATTTTTCGTCTGTACAGTATCCGGTTTATCTCGAGGCTTTTCGATGAAGTCTATTTCGAGCAGAATGTACAGGAATGACATCACTGTATGCTTAGAAGTAGAAATGATAACTTCGTCATTATTGAATTGAAACCTACAAGAACATCTTAGAAAGACCAAATATCCTATCACTTGTTACTTGATTTGTGTTATGCAAAGCACAAATATTAAATTAGGTAAACATCACAAATTGCAAGATGAAAATCTAGACTTCAAACGCATATTCAGTGTCATAAAAGCGGTAGCCAGCGTTTACCTCCCCCCCCCCAGAAAATACTGGATAAAATATAGGGTACACGATAAACGCCCAGACCCCTTAAAAGCATTTATCGAAAGATACAAGCTTACCTGGAGGATATTCACCCAGTTTACGTGAATTGCGTACACAGGAAATAATGTGTTTATTAACATAATGAATATCATAGTTTTTATTAAATTTTTGCATGCGAACACTGCACACAAACTTATGCGCAATGCTTTTTACTTTAATATCCTTGTAACAACCGAAAGAAAAATCATAGAAAATCCCAGTTTTCGGTTATTAAGATGAAGCCAGGGGACAAAAAATGTTTTCATTTTGATATCCAGCCAGGGCGCAAAAGATGTTTTCATTTTGATATCCTTGGTGCTTCACGGAAAGCAAGCCTCAAAGATTTGACCGTATATAGAATTACACTGGCACTGACAGTGCGCATAGAAATACAACATAAACGTGAGGAATGGGGCACTGCGGATTCTGATGATTAATCAAACAATGAAAACTATTGCATATTATATGCACATGGACAAGCTGTTTCCTTATTTTCTTTTACACGAATAATTACAATTTCATACGATTAATTACACGAATAATTAGATAGAATTACCATGCATGCTTAAATAAGTCGTTCAACTTCGATATCGATTAGCTCCGTGAAAGAAATTAAATTAGAAATTTTCTTATCGATTAACCTATAAAGTTTTCATCAGTTGGGTATCTGGACGGCTAAAGAAAACAGTATTGCGGCAGGTCAGCGAATAGGCCTAAAGAACAGTAAGTTAAATGAGGCTTTAACTTGTTTTAAACAATACATAATCTTTGTAGGTCAATGATGCTGAGACTTACCGCGGTGAAGATGAGAAGCAAAGAGAGAAGATCGCAGCCAAAAATGCTCTTGAATCATACTGCTTCAATATGAAACAGACTGTAGAAGGGGAAGAAATGAAAGATAAGATGAGTGAAGAGGATCGCAAGACAGTTTTGGATACCTGCAATGAGGCCATTAAATGGCTGGACACTAATCAATTGGCTGAGAAGGAGGAGTTTGAAGACAAGCAGAAAGAAGTTGAAAACGTAAGTTAAATTGACTCTTGGACCTTTCTTGTCTATCATCGAAATTATACAGGAATTTCTCAAAATTAGTCTTAAGAAAACCAACAACTGAGAATAGGTCTTCAGGTCAGGTAAATAAATTAAATCCACAGATCAGGAATGATTTATCCTTACAAAACAAAGAAATAAATCTGGAAACGACAAACGGTTCTATGACCAGTAAGAAGAAAACGAAAAAAATAATCAAACGAATATTTCCCCGTACAAAACAAGACGTCTTCAGCGTAAAAAAAAAAAAAAATGAAAACTAGAATCTAAAACCCCAATCATAATTTTGAATCAGTCTTAATTGCAATTTTGGACTTTTGACACTAATCAAATACAATTTAAAATACAAATAAAAATACAATTTAAAAAATATATAAAACTAAAATATCCTAACTAATATGTATACACAATTAATAGCCTACTAATATATATACAATTACCAGCCACGTTCGTGAGACTAACAAAGTAACTGGATTATAAGTTTAAAATTTAAATTGGACTCAATTATTTTGTTGCGAGATAATCCTACGGTTAGCTTTTTATGCTGCCAATCTTTTTGGTTTTGTATTTTGTTTTATTCCCATACCGACCTTGCTAGAAAAAAAATTTGGCACTAGGAGCTGTGGGGATGTTGAGGCTCCAGGGACCTCCTTAAATTTATATGGATTTAAAATCCTAGTGTGATAAATGGCTTCTAAGGAAACATCGCAGCGCCTTTTGAACGTGTGAGAAAATTCTTTGTGGATCTTTTTTTTCTTTTTAATGTTCCAAAAAGATAATTTTTCTTTTTAATGTTGCTAAAAGATTATTTTCTTCTTTTAATGTTCCAAGAAGATTATATGGCGACGGAGACATGAAACTGTCATATCTTATGCACTTAAGAATTTAGTCTCGATTTAAAATGCATGCCTACATGCTTGCCTTTTTGAGTCAAGATTTCAACTTGAAAGCAGAAACATTGCTAAAAGGAACGAAAACCTGGCGGAACAACTTCAGATAGTCGTCTAAAACTAACTTCACCTCATATACTAAATGCTCTGGCTCGAGGACAAGCGAAAACCATAACATTTGGCCCCAAACAAGAATTACACTCAGCTTTCCAAAGTTAACTTCACATTCATCAGTCCGGATTGTGGAAAGCAATAAACCGGAATCGACAGTATAGGAGTAAAAAAAGTTATGGAGAAGTTAGAACCAATTCCATGTTTATTCATGTTTTGGGAGGGGGAAGGATTCAGTCTTGATTAAGCCATAATTATATCTTTCTGACATTTGCCCTTATTCATAGTAAATTTTGAATGCTTATAAATCTTATTTTTAAAATTTGCCTGCCATTTCTAAGAATCTGACGTTTCATTTTCAGATTTGCAAGCCCGTAATAACAAAATTGTATCAAGGAGCTGCTGGAGCTGGAGGTATGCCTGGTGGCCCTAGCGGTCCTGGTGCCCCAAGTGGAGCAGCAGGTGCTGGTGCTGGACGTGCTGGTGGACCAACCATTGAAGAAGTAGATTAAAATGCGAATGTTCTTTCTACCCTGATTTTTATGCTTCGCTTGATTTGTGATTCGAGTACCTAATAAAATAGCTGAGTTTACTTGAATTAAATGGGTTTGAGATAGTACGAGATAATAAAATCAGCTCTACTCTAGGGGTCGAGTTGTGCATATTTAGAATCAGGTGTAAGTCATTTTGTTTTCGAATTTCGTTTCTTCACAGGTTCTCCTTGTATTGATAAGAATCGTATTCACAGAACCAGGGGGATCAACCACATTTTTCTTACATTTCATTGTTTGATATACGGTCAAACGAGTACTTGAAGCTATCTTTCGACAATTCCCATGGAAAATATTTTACAAATTTCCTCACCCTTTAGAAGAGCCCAAGTTTCAGAGTCGCTCTTGACCGTTGTCATTACCGGGGCTTCTAATATTATAATCTCAATTTCTAGACTTCCTATTTTTCTAGACCTCAACTAAAAAAAACTGGCTACTGCATCTTCCATCATTACTATTTATGCTACTCATAAGTGAAGCTATTCTCTTCGATGATTTTCTCGTCACCTAACATCACCTCTTCACCCTCATTTATTCCTTGCTTAAGCGACTCAGTCTTCTAGACTTGCTCTGCAACCAATGAAAGGCAACGACAAACCAGCGAAAAAAAAAATGCATTGACAAGAGACTGATAAAAATAGGTTGCTGTAATTCAAAGGTGTCAAGTTAAATTTTTTTAAGGTCCTTAGTTCTTCCAATGAAGAACTTGAAGACGGTCAAGATGTGGTCAAATTCATTTTGGAAGCTGAAAAAAGAATAGGGTGAAGAAAGGCGACATGGCACTCATCGATAAAGTAAAAAAAAAAATTGTTATCTGCAATGGAGGTTCCTGCTCCTACCTTTGAAACGCCTCTGTTCGACAGGTATTTACGAAGTCTTGACGTCCTGGCTAAGTACAAGCAACTTCACTGTCTATCCGTAGATTGTACAAAATTACAGCACGGAGGGTTTTAGCTCCTCTGCCGTTCATATGATAATTCATAATTGTAATGCGGAGCAGTACTACTGTTTTTTTTTTTGTTTTTTTTTTAGTGGTGATCAGTTTAGAGGTTACGTAAGAGATGGAAAGTCTCTCAGGATGGGGATCATAAAGCCGAGTGAAGTTGCTATAAAGTTTGAAAAATTTCAGGTTGTTTTCTAGAATAAATAAATAATCTCTTCTAGTCTACTATATAATATAAATAGGAAGCGAAACAACAGCTCTGAAAGTGAACTTGCTAGGGTTCATGCAACGTCGGAACTGTGCAAAACAGAAGATCGCCTTTTAGAGACCTGAGATAAAAATTCTATCTTCTAGATTTAACAGGAATAATTTTTGTAAAATCAATTGTGCGCAGCGCGACCAGATCAAAGCGCAGCAGGATATTCTAAAAAAGATTTAAGACTGAAACGTAATTTGCTCTTCTATAAGGCCAGGGCTCCTTTATAACGACCGGGTCAGGGGAGAGCGCTCTCCTTCATTAGTTTTTTTTCGTTAGATTCAGAAAATTTATACCGATTCGTTTTTCGGAGTTGATTCGAGTTTAGCTGTATATCGGCTTCTTCCCCCTAAAGCCTGGATTTAACCCTAGGCTATACGGGATACAGTTAAATGTGTCCAGTTTAGCTGCTTCCCAGTCCCCTGTTAAAAACAAAAAGTAACTAAATTTTGTATGTAGCCAAGAGTTATTTCAAGCAATGAAGAACAAATTTTGTAAGAGTAGTGTTCATTTTAGAAGAGGGTATAAACCCTCATGTTATCAAATACAATGTATTAAATCTTCAAATCGTAGTTTAAATGAATTTACAGGAAGTACGAAGAAACAGCAATAAGTTGAAAGTGACAATACCTTATGTAAAATTAGTTTCTCCCAGGGGAATCACTGGGTGATGTTATGAGAAGAAGTTAAATAAAAAGAAGAATCAATAGATTAAATTGAATAGGAATTACCTCTATTCTGGGTACATGCAAGAATAGTTACCAGGGGTAGGCAGAAGAAAAAGAATGCGTGAATAGTTTTTTACGTGAAAAAGGAGTCAGAACCAGTTCGAAAATTCATTATTCTTGATTATGCATAAATTCACTCGACGAAAAAATGGAAATTTATATGAATACAAGAAATGTCAGAATTTTGAGACCCTCAAGTCCGAATATTGTGAATCTCGTGATAATAAATCCTATTTTTCAACTTTGTCATATTTGCTGCATAAAAAATATCTTATTGCATAAATTTTTGTCAATGTTGTTGTTATCAAATACGTATTTTGACTGTTACGTGTATTAGACACGTATGCATAAATTTTAAGGTTGCTTATATTTGAAAAGATCTGGGTAAAAAAAAAGAAAACAGACCAATTCAATGAAAACATAAGTAAATCATGAGAAATGGTAGTATCTTTCAGATTTATTTGGGGGTCAGTGAGCCCTTGTGCACATTCTCGACCAGGTATACACGCGGGTAGCTTTCAGATGGCGAAAGAGACGACATTTTAGAAGGGACAAAAGGGATTGAAAACAATAGACAAATTATGAGAAAAATATGAGATACAACAAGAAACATTCAAAAATCAAGAAATTTTAGGTGTGACAGGGGAGGAAAGTACAGAGTTGCCCAACATGCAGATTTAAAGGCCCGAACTTTTCCAATGTCAAATACTCGAATGTTATTTCTATGTGCAGTTTTTATTAATATGTCAAGCAATAAGTCCACAAATCTGTAAAGGCAAAAAGAAAAAAAACTAACACCACACAGCTCAGGGTCCTGGCCCCCACGGAGACTGATTTGTAGCTACACGTTGTCAAAAGCCAAAGAGAGCAATATTCACTTCATTCATCTGTGCCAAGGATAAACTTAATTGGGAAAGATAATGAACCCTCTTGGCACGTAGGATATCTCCGACAGAAGTTATCAAGTATTTAGACAGCATGAATTGCTCGCTTGGTATGAAGTGAGCCTTAGAAAAGGAAATAAGAAAATTCGAGTGAAAATGTAGCCGAATCACAGACAATACACCATTAAACAGCTCAATTTTGCAGTCAGATTCGGAATCGAATCTGATTTCATTTTTCTATACAGATTTACCTTAAAATGAAACTTTACAATTCGAGAAATCTTCCTAAGAAGACCTATCTTCAAATTTTGGTCCTCTGATAAACAAATATCATGGCCTTTTTTAGGATAACGAAGATACCCCTCAAGATATTAATCTACCTTCGTCCAAGAATTGTATATATTTGGATGATTTACTATGCCTAAGTTGAAAAAACTTTCTTGACATATGGAAAAGATTTGCTCCCCAGAGTTTGACTGCTGATTTTTTAAGATTTAAATATTGCAATACATGACAAAACTAATATAGTTAAAATTTATAATAAAGAGGATAGTTACATTTGTGTTGTTATGACCTTCATATTTCAAGAAAGCAACTTACATCCAAATACGACTTAACTCATGGTCTTATTTCGAACTAATAAGATTTTCCAGAATTTATAAAAATTATTCAGACTTCCTTTAAAGCAAAATAATTATTAAAGTAAAATCTAGAGGTATTCAAATAGGCAAACTTAATTTGCAATTCCTTAAGACGTTGAACTAAATATTGATAAAAAAAAAAATTTCTTTATCGTTCTCCACTTATATTATTTATCGTCTGGTACGACTGCAATCTACTTTTCTCTAGAAGCTTTATTCAAATGTGTTGCAACACTACATATATATATATATATATATATATATATATATATATATATATATATATATATATATATATATATATATATATATATATATATATATATATATATATACTTCTTATAAGTTCAATAGAACATAGAGAAGTCAGCAATCTACTAGCTAAAATTGTCTGTGAATTTGACTAATTTGAAGCAAGATCACACCTCATAAAATTTATTTATTATTTGAGAAGTCCAAAAATAAGTTAAGTTATCCAATCAAATAAACAGATCACTTTAACAAAGCAAGTCCCACTTCTTAGAAACGACCCTGTCACAACTTCACTCAGACGGAGATGCGAACTGAAATTGCACAGCCAAATGTCTCGTCATCCACCACATCAATAACGGCTGAATTCCAGCCATGAATAAAAGAAGATAAATAGATCTTTTGGTACCGTAGGATCGGTCGTCATGGAGCTGAACACGTCCCTTCAAAGACCTCACCTGAAAAGAGTGACAAAGAATAGAGTAGTAGAGTAGAATATTTTATTTATAACATACATAAAGTAGGATAATTATGAAATTGTGAATTAGTTGGAAAAATACCGGAGAAATTTACAGGTAAATTACTATATTGATAATCGTGACAAATACTAGAGATAGAAATTAAATGAAGTTGATCCAAAGAATAAATTCCTGAAGTCCCATATAGGTGTCTAACTGAAGATCTGCAATTAACATTAAAAAGAATCCTCATTGCTTTATTCTGAAGTATTTGGAGAGATTTGAAAACAGACGAAAAGGTAGACTATATAAATTATAGTACACTATATACAGTTGTTTTGAAAAACGAAATACACATTTTTCGATTTTTTGAGTTACATGTAATATAAATCATTGTTAGCCCGATCGCTGAGTGAGAAACCCGTAGCTGATCATTTTCTTTGGCCTGTCCAAAGCTCAATGCAAGCCTTCTATTTTCTATGGAGACAAGCAGCTTAACGCTTCAAATGCTCGCCACTTCTTATTTACTTTCAGAGAATGTGTTGTGATTTTAAATAGTCGAATCTCCTTATTAAGAAACGACTTATTCAACTACTGAGAAGTCAGTTAAGCCATCTAAAGATGAAAGTACAGTTACGAGACACTTTATGACTCCTGAGCTTACCGATATCAATCTAAGAAAACGACAAATCGCAACCGAATGTGTATACTGAAGAAGCCTCAAACACAGTTTCTAACAGATGCAAAATGCTGTTAAAATACACAATCTATCCTATGCATGTGTGTGATCTTCCAAATAGAAAATAGTTTGTATAATACAACAACGGATGTCTAAACTTTTCAAGCGAAGTCCTTTGGAATCACCAAAATATACTACTACCACTGCAGCACCAAGCTGCCAGGGGCAAACATAGCTGCGCAAGCTCCTCCACCCCAATCAATTAGACGAATAGCTCTTAACTCTCAAAGACTCAACTTCCTTCAATTCTTTTCTTATGAACTGTTCCTACCCCATTTAAGGATATCCTGCTTTTCGTTTGGACTCAGATAGGTGAATAGAAAGCACAATTTTGGCAGCCCATTCTCCTTCATTCGTGAAGACGCGATCAATCTACTATAGTTTTTCTTTCATCATAACCATAGAAAACGAGATCGAGCCGAATTTTCCGCACAAATTAGTTTGACACACGCTTAGACGAACAATTACACAAAGCTACCCTTAGACAACATCTAGGATTTTTTTTCTGAGCCTTTCGAAGTGCCCACGTTCCAGAGCCATATACTTAACCACCGTAATTGCCAAGGCTTCCAATATTATAATCTTAATTTGAAGACTGATCTTCCTATTCTTCAAAACTTTTTTCAAATGCGAAAAAAATCTCAGCATTACTCCCTGCCTATGCAATCCTTCATTTCTGCTTGAACAAAAAAAATTCTATATCAACGAACTTCATGTTTCTAAGCCCTGGGAGATGTTTTCGAAGCTCTTAACAAGTCAAATTCAAAACAACTGAATTTGTCAGGCAAAATTTTAATACGATATTAGTCTTTCAGCGTCGTACCATTCCATATTATCCACAACATTCCATTTTATTCAAGCCACTGAAACTGTTATGGCCTAAATAAAAGCAATGAGTCCAAACAGTGCAAGAGAGGGAGTAATAAATCTTTATGGAGTGTACACACAGCGCTTAACAACGGTTACAGTCGGATAGCAAGAAGTCACCAGAAGCTTAAAGGCTTTGCGAAAGCGTGGGCCTTTTTGGTCATTATAGTGTACAACAAGTCTATGATCATCCTATAACAATTATTCAAAAATTGTAACTTAGTTTAGATTAATTTTTTCCCGAGTGATGTTTCGGTAATTTACTTTAATTTAAAAAGTCTATTAATCCCCGACAAGATCGATGCCATTGACAGATATGTCTACCGTTTCCTCCCTAACACCAGCAAATACAAATTTTTAGAATAAAATAGACCCTTTATGACAAGTGGAAAATTGAATTTTCGCTAAGGAAATACTTTCTTTAAGTTTGAAATCTAAAGTTCGTCTTTAATCGGGCCAATCAATTATAAAAAGGTCGTAACTAGTGATGATAGTGAGTAAAAGAGGAAATAATAGGAATTAATTTACATGGTGACACTAAACCAGGATACATCGAATAGAGAATTAATAACTAATATATCCCAAATTCCTGATTTTAGTTATCTCTTTGATTTTGTGTGGTTGCCCAAAAACAGAACAATTAGTGATTATAACAGTCTTATCCGCAAACAAGGTGTATGTAAGGTGGGAAGGGCGCCTGGGGGCCAAGGACCAAAATTTCATTATACTAATTGTGGTTTATCGTCTTTGGCTACCAGAGATTATATTTTTGTCCAGGTGACACCTGGTCAGCCTGTAGTAAACTGCAGTAAATTTTCAGCCACATTATTTCTCAAATTCTAAATATCCCGTCTGTTAGAAAAGTGATTGACGGCCGAGCACTTAAAAAAAATCCCACGGTTTTGACACAGACAGTACACAAAATCCAAAACAGTGGTTGTCTTTGACATCAAATGTCCCACATCTTACATTCTTCGTGGCATCAACATGTATTTTGTTTCACATGATGATGATATCCCTGACATTAGTCGGACTACTGAGCCTATTTGAGATTTTTTCATCCTTTCTTAGAAATACCGTAATTTCGGCCTCAGAATTCAATCAAGAAGAATCAGGAATAATTTTTTTAATTAACAAGACAATTACTCATCATAGGCTATATCCCCTGGAACCACCGCTATTACGATAGTTGACGCCAGTTCATATCCTGGACCTTCCTAATGGAACCTCTATCTGCCACATTCGTAGTCTTTTTGTTGCTCATATTTCTCCCCAAATAATCCACCTTCAATCCACCTTTAATTTTACCTGAGAAACTTTGTTTCAATCGTTAGGATCTCGCCAGTTTTTACAACACAATTGTAATGGCTCCTATCCTGTATATCATGCCTTTCTAGACATTCACCAAAAATGATCAAACAAAAATAAATAAAAAATCTCCAGGATGCAAGATTCTAATTTCAGTCGGGGCTGTGATTTAAAGCAATTACATATGTGGTTCTAAGTATGTTTCATTGAACCGCAATGTTCTATTGAACGCTAATAGGATCATACCTAAAGGATCACCCTATCTCGTCCACTATAAACTTTGTTTGTGTAGCCAAAGTATTTAGAATTAATTAAGCAGTCTTGCCATAATTTGTAAGAGCTTGGATAAGAGATCGAATAAATGAAAGAAAACTAAAAGCCAACACATACTTTCCCAGGAATCTTGGAAAAACCATTTGACTTCTCCGGTTTTATACCGGAGATAGAAATATTCACTTTTAACTGAACTCACATAACTAGAAAGTGTAAATCTTGTTTTTCGATTAAACGGAGCAGAATTGTCGTTTCAACGTTAAGGAAAGAGCAGTTCACAAAATTATTCTAGAAAATCTGCTAGGAAAACCTTAAAAATTAGCTCAAAGGAAATATTAAGTGAGCAATTCGGCAGTCTTGGGGGCCCCCAGTGGTGCTACCCGCTTTGATTAAAAACCTTACCGTCATAGGGTACGTAAAACACTATCATCTTTTTAATCAAATTTCATATTTAAACTATAGATTCTCAATAGCTCTTAATGCTGGCTAGTCCCATGGGAGAATTTACAGATGGGCCCTCCGTATTTGGGAGGGTCAGCCAACGTTAAGGCTCGCAAAATGATTCTAAGGTACCGAATCCCCTTAAGTTTGTTAAAATATTAAGCAAACTTGGTCAAAAAATACTCACCAGAAAGAACATAAGACTGGCACTGTAAAAAATCCACGCAATGGTATAACCTGATGAAGAAAAAACAAAACTGGCCAGTAGAATTGCAATCATCCTAAAAATTTTAGAGTATTTGACAAAACTAGAATCATAGTAAATAGTGCAAAAACTATTAAGAAATCTACAAAACAACAACAATAAAGAAATGAAATAAAAATTCCAGGAATTCGTGCAATAATTCAGAGATGGCAAAGATACAAGAATATCATTTTTAGTTGAAAAGAAGTTGCAAATCTTCAACCAGTATAACGTAATGGGTAAAAAATTAGGACTATCTTTTATATGGCTATTTTCTTTTTAATTATGACTTCAGGCTATTTTCCTCATAGGCTTCAAAAAAGAGAAAGAGAACAACAAACATTAAAAAAAGTCCTTCATTAGGACGATACAGGAAAAAAACCAAAGGAATTTTTCATACATTAATAGCTTGTTTTATTTAAACCTAATTCCCCCGCTCTTAAGAAAGTCATTCTTCGCAAAGATCTGCTAAACTATTGAACTTTTTCTCATTTCCCGCTGGTATTCTCTTAAATTCTGAACAAAACTATTTTAAACAGCAACAAGGTTCAACTGCCATCTATAATGACTAAGTAAAAAAAAGCACAGGACACGGATGACAATGAAGGAAAACTTATCTTTGCCATTCTTCACCCATTATCGTGGCGACGGACATTTCGAACATTTTCTTATGAATTTAGACACTTGGCAATAAGTAGGGAAAGTTGTATTCAATGATCATGACCGAATTGCAAAATCAAACAATTATGCTATAGCAATTCGAAAAATAATTACATTATTTACAAGGTATCTAAAACATGACAAAAGTATAAGGGATATAATATAAACAATGGGACAAGCCGATTGATGCTGATGGATCTGAAAACAACAGTAAGATTGGAAAAATAAAATCACTTTCATAAATTAATAGAAAATCAAAAGAAAATAAAATAAATTAAAAGACCAGAAAAATATGGAACATAGTTTCATCAAGATAAAGAAATTAGGGTATGTAGATTATCGGGGGAATATGACAGTTAATCTCTTTTGTAAGATAGTTAGTCCATATGCATAAATAATGCTTATCCATTTAAAACTTGAATTTTTATATGAAAATTTCTCCGCTAGGCTTTGTTGAGGAAATCAGTTTGACAATGGCTATCAGCGGTGGCTTCAATGGGGGACGCGAAAGGGAGGAATTGCCCCCCCCCCCCGCTACATTTTGAAAAAATACCCTTTTTGGTTTTCTATTGAAAATGGCATTTTTTGGTATTTTCTTATTTAAAAAAAGAAAAGAAAAAAAGAACACAAACCTCCCCTTCGGTTCAAGAAAATACGCTCCCCACTAATTTCCGTGAATTGACGTTACTGCGCATAAGAAGATCAATTACTATCACACAAAATAATAAACGAAAGAAGACAAACGAGCAAATCTTTCCAAGCTGCCAATAGGACGCGCAGAATCACATCGAATTAAACTGGTCACTCGAAAAACCCTTCGTGATGGCAAATAAATGAAGAGTAAAGGTATCTCACTGTTAGAGCTTTTAAACAATATATCTTTCCAATCATCCGTTTTATTACCATGCAGTTCAATCGAATAGACACTACATACAATTGTAAACACCTAATGTTTTGTTTTCACACTGCAGTCATTTACTGCAACGACGATTATTTACCTAACATAGGCCCTTTCCTAATAGTCGGTATGTTCCTATATTGAAATTAATTTGAAAATAACTTTCCGAAAGAGAAGTTCTTTAAAGAAAAGAAAAGGCCATATTAACCTTAAGATCACAAGAAATAGAAACCTACAATAACTCAAACTCAAAAGGACCAGAAATTACTATCAAAGAATAAATGAAACCCAAAACGAACAGAAATTAAACAAACAACCATAGCAATAAAACATACAACAGGTACTAACATAAATGAATAAATAAATGTTAAAACAAGTAAAGCTTAAATAGAATATGCAAATCAAGCATAAAACGAACGAAAATATTATGCTTTTGAAGCATAAATGATACACAAAACGAACAGAGATTAAATAAACAATTATAGCAAACAAACATACAATAGGAACTAATATAAATGAAGAAATAAATCTTAAAACGAGCGAAACTTAAATTGAATATGCAAATCAAGCTTGAAACGAACAAAATCCCTACAAACAAGAGTTAGGATTTTGCCTCCTTCTCTCACTGTAAAAGTCTAAGACCTACTGCGTAATTGTCGCTTTGGGAAAAAGGGCAAAAGGAGTGTGGGTGGGGGGGGGGTTGCCCTCCAATCCGTTTTAATCTTAAAAGGGAACTAGAACTTTCATTTTTCAATCAAATAAGCTTCCTCTAAAATTCATAAGACCATCACTTCCATAAGAACCATACATGCTCCCAGGGCATAACTTACAACGCTTGCCCCTTCGCCCTGGGGAGTTATATCGACCCAGGAGTAATTTTTATCTGATTTTCAACTATTTTAAAGTTTTTTATCGTATATATTTGGGGGAAAAAGGCGTGGGGGGTTAGTTTCCCCCCATCACTTTTGAATCTTAAAAAAGGCACTGAAATTTCCAATTTCCAATCGAATGGGCCCCCTCCAAAGTTTATACGACCATCCCTTTCGTATGAAGTGTCTCTGAGAAAAAATAAATAAAACATTATTTTTTTGTGGCCTTACGGCTGGTGGGGGGAGGCTAGTTGCCATCGGATTACTTTTGACTCTTAAAAATAGAACTAGAACGTTCAATATTATTTGGGTCCTCTCCAAACTTTATACGACTACATCTTCTATAAAAACCTTATATGCCCCCGGGGCATAAGTTACAACCCTTCCCCCGGGCTCAGGGGGTTATGTTGACCCCGAACTTTTTGTCATCTGATCGTTGGACTATTTCAAACAAAATAGCTGTCTCAAAATTTGGATCGGATGCATTTGCGCAAATAAGGGTGTGGTGGGGGTAAATGCTGTTCGATCACTTTTAATTACTCTAAAAGGTAACTAGAACGTCCAATTTCCAATAAAATAAGAAATTTCTGAATTTTATACGACCATCCCTTACATTAAACCTTTTATACCCACGGGGCATAACTTACAACACTTGCCCCCGGGCTCTGGGGGGTTGTGTCGACTCGGAGTTTTCGCTGTTTGATCTTTAAACTATTTTGAACAAAATGGCTATCTCAAAATTTTTATTGGATACATATGGGGAAAAAAGAGCCTTGGGGGTACTAGTTGCCCTCCAATCTCTTTTGACTGTTAAAAAGGGCACTAAAAATTCCTATTTCCAATCGAATGAGCCCCCTCCAAAGTTCATACGACCACCCCTTCGATATGAAGTCCCTCTGGAAAAAATAAATAAAAAAATAATAAAACATCGGAGTCTTATGGCCTTTACTATAGGCAAAGCTATAGCGTTGCCTCTGAAAGAACAATTGACGGAATTAATTGACGTAACAGTTGACGGGGCTAGTTGCCACTGGGTTACTTTTGACTCTTAAAAATGGAATTAGAACTTTCAACTTCTAATCAATTGAGTCCCCTCCGAAGTTTATATGATCACCTCTTCCATAAAAACCATTTATGCTCCGGGGCATAAGTTACAACCCTTCCCCGGGCTCTGGGGGGGGGGGGTATGTTGACCCCGAAGCTTTTGTTATCTAATCGTTATAATATTTCAAACAAACCGGCTATCTCAAAATTTTCATCGGATGCATTTAAGGAAGAGAGTATGGGGGAGGGGAGGGGGATAGATGCCCTCCGATCACTTTTGACTCATAAAAAGGTAACTAGAACTTTCAATTTCCAATCAAATGAGCCACCTCTGAAGATTGTACGACAGTCCCTTACATAAAAACCTTATGTGCCCCCAGGGCATAACTTAAAACCCTTGCCCCAGGTGTCGATCCCGGAATTTTTGTTATCTGATGTATGAACTATTTTTAACAAATGGCTATCTCAAAATTTTTATCGGTATCGGATGAGTTTGGGGAAAAAGAGCGTGATGGGGGGGGGGCTAGTTGCCCTACGATCTCTTTTGAATCTTAAAAAGTGAACTAGAACTTTCAGTTTCCACTTAAATGAGCTCCCTCTGAAGTTCATACGAGTAACCCTTTCTTAAGAACCATATATGCCCCCAGGGTATAACTAACAACCCCTACTCCCGGGCCCTAGGGGAGGGGGGCTGTGTCGACCCCAGGGTTTTGTTATCTGATCTTTGAACCATCTTTAACAAAATGGCTATCTCAAAATTTTATCGGATGCATTTGGGCGAAAAAGGGCGTGGGGGGATAGTTGACTCTTTTGACTCTTAAAAAGGGCACTAGAACTTCCGATTTCCAACCGAATAAGCCCCCTCCAAAGTTTATACGACCACCCTTTCCATATGAAGTCCCTCTGGAAAAAATAAATAAAAAATAATAAAACATTCGAGCCTTATGGCCTTTACTATAAGCAACGCTATAGCGTTGCCTCTGAAAGAACAGTTGACGGAATTAGAAATAATTTGGGAGTGATGGACATAAAATGTCTCAAATATGAGACGAAAACAATATAAAAAGGAAATAGGAGGTATAAGTATATAAGTAGGGTATCATAGGGTAATAAGTAGGAGGTATAAGTAGGGTATATTCACTGAAACTGGGAGAACAAAATAATCTGCCCCACCACAGGCCCGCAGAGTTTTACTTTTACATCAATGAGCTAAATTATAAATTATGTGGATAGCAATTCGCATATCTGGAAGGAACAATGTTGGAATCCCCCATTGAGATTTTCCTACACAATTTGAGATTTTAAATGCATTCATTAAGTAAGGCTTGGGTATATTCGTTTAATTCCAATTTAGAACTTTCAAGTTAATTTCACCACAAGAGAACACTTTCAATTTTGCTCATTCAGTTCAAAAGATGATCGTCGAATTCTAAAGCCTGAGTTCAAAACCAGATTCATTTCCAACATAACGTTAATACCAGAAGTTATTTCAGTACACTAAGTTTAAAATAAATTACATTGTCATTTTATTAGTTATTTGGTATTCCTATTCTTTTTATTTGAAACGTAATGTAAAACACAAAAAAAGACACGACAGAACAAGTACGGTCCATATGCTACTGGTTAGTCCTTACTGGTGTAGCCTAATAAAAAAAAAACAGTTGCCGATAATTGAATGATTCACCTAAAAATTGACATAAATGTTTTTTGTTTTTTTTTACACATAGGTAGGCAAAATGAAACCATAGAAACCATACCTGATAAGCTATAAGAATTGTTTTCAAATGGGTCCAATATGATAATTCAAGCACAAATACAAGACTGGGTGACTGCTGTATATTATTATATATGTCCAAGTTCTCTCCTGATAAGATTCTAACAAAATTAAACAATTTTTTCGTTAAAAATCTTAGGTACAACCAAGGCCAAATCAATCAAAATCAGACACAGGTCAAAAGTCCTTTAATACTAATATGTTAAAAAAAAATTCTGTTTTTCTAATGAAACTAGAGTACTTTTCCCAAAGTTTATTTCACCTTAACAGTGCAAACTTGTTTGGGTTTGAGTGTCCAAAATGTTTTTATCTTCTTCATAATTAGAAGCCAACAAGGTTCTCCTCATCTCGATTTATAATAGTCCTCTTCTAGATGTTTCTTTTTTTTTAATTTCTACGATTTCTCTAAAACTTTCTAACAGTTTAACAGTTATTTTGTTTGATCAAATGTTATATTATGGCAGTGAAGATCACATAAATGTCCCGCAATTACCGATTCGAAAATTCCTTGTCTTATTTTACACTTAAGGGAGGGGGGGAAGTTGCTTGGGGGTTTCGCTGTTTTGTGCTGTTGGAGTCTATTTGCTATGTTTTGTGGAGTTCCACCCGCATAAAATTTTGACAAAAACAAAGCATTCTCTAAGCACGACTATATGTTGTATATTTTATATTGTGTTTCTGTAATTCTATTTTTACTGTTTCTCAACTAAAATTGTAATCTGCGTTAAATACCGATTTTAATGAATTTGACCAAGGGTATGCGTAAGATTTTTAAATAACAACATGGTTTCGTTTCTATTAAAATATCATATCAGAAGACAACTCGGCCATACACAACAGTATGCCATGGCACCCTGCCTTGTGTTTGTGCTTCAATTACCATATCGGATTTGATTGGAAACAACAACTATAGTTTATCAGACATGACCTTCTTCGATTTCTTTTTTTTGTTTAGTATTAGTATTCTTTTCTCATCTTTTCGTTTGTGTATAAATTTTCTCAAGCTAACTTATTCTTCTTCTCATTTTTACACTTTTCCCTTGTCAAAAAAGGCTTCGAGATATGAAGTCCGAATATTCGAACTTTTATCATTATTTGCACAAAAAAGGTTTTCTTTTAAAGTTCACTGTCCTATTAAGAGTTTTACCGTTTTCGCTATTTTTATTTCATTTTAATCATAAACGGAACGGAAGTCTAGTCTAAGAAATTATACTTACGGCTGGCAAATAATGCGCAATATGTTGCACCCACAACATTACGCATATATAAATAATGGAGACAGCCAAAAACCTACCCCGCCTCTACTTTCCAAACACCAGAGATAATACAACTTTATCATACAGCTGAGTCCCAATAATTTCCTAATCACATATTCCTTACCACACTATTTATCATCCTGCATTTCCCCGTTATATAGCCTAAAAATTTACTGATTATTAAAGCAATCAATTAACCTTGACTACTTGCTTTTGCAAGTAGACCTTGTCCCCAACCACGCATTGCACTCCTGGCCGAAGGCTGAGAATCAGGAGATCGGTACCAGCGCTACACGGGCCACTGATTAGCATGCAAAAAGTTTTAGTCAAGTAACTTGCAAAGCCTGTGTCTCAGGGGGAGGTGTCACATAATTGCTCTGGGGAGAAAAATTGCGATTTCGAAGCCACCAATTTTCAACTTTTCCCGAGGGAGATCTTGACGCGATATCTCCATGTGTTTACAGGCACTAATGTGTCATTAAAATTCTTATTACTGCTTAAAAAATAATCATTTTTTTTATAAGAGGTTAGCTATCTTTTCTGGCCAACAAAAAGACAACTTCGCACTATATAATAATTCTAGATTCTAAGAACATTAACATGACAACTGATAATGACTAGTGAAGCAAAAGGTGTTAGAAGTGAGCTCCGACAAAAAGTAAAATAAAATTTAGGCTTAACAAATTACATGGTGACATAAAATGGTTCTAAGAATCGGAGAAGATCACCGATTTTTCAACTTATCCTCCCCTCACAAACAATAATAATAATGAAGAAATGCATTATGATGAAGCATAACATTCTTGGGATTAAAACGGGAAATGGTTTTAAAAATAAGGAGCTTGTCGAATATTCAGAAAACCATAGGATATTTGGTAAGTTACACCTAGAGTTTCACCGAGACCATTTTCCATCCATGAATAAAAGTAACAGCTTGATGCAAAATTTCAGACTTACCCTACATATTTATATCCACAAAAAGAAATTATATCCAAGGTTTTCAAAGATGTAGGCATGCTAATAGCATATAAAGTCAGTAAAATAACTAGAACCTCTACGGTCAACCAGGCCAACTTCGAAGATGCTTCTATGCCCAGTGCTTCGGGAGTAAACCTGCAAAATTAAATTGAACCATGTTCAAAAAAACAAAATTTTTGAAAGTGACTTCAACAACAACCCTGCGGTGCTTGCCATCAATAAAATATCTAAAAGAAACCGAACCTTAGGCAGTGGACATTCTAATTAATCGACCAACAACACCCAATTAAAAATAAAGTCTTATTTTGATTGAAACCTCTCAAACTGCATCTATTCTGGTCACTTAGCAGACCATAAAATAGTTTTTACACGCTAAAAACTTTTATCACGAAGCTCAGCAAGGTAAAACACTGTTTAAAAACCAAAAAAAAAAACTGTAGTTCAATAAATAAGATCAACACTTCTTCAAGTACCAACCCAAAAGGTAAAAATTCCTCCTTCAAACACTGGCCCTTCAAAAGCCTTTTACATGGCTTCATGAAAAATAGCTACAAATTACAAAAAGCCCTGCGACAGTAAGGGATAGATGGACCTGACAGTAACTTCAGAAAGTGACGAACTATTCTTCTTTTTTTTTAGAAAACGCTGTTAGCAAGCAAATTGCTCTGTTTGTAATATTATGTCACTGATAGTCTAAAAGGTTTGGGACTTGGCGTTCAACTTTTTTTTTTGGTAAGCTTGATGAAATAACACATTCTATCAATTTACATCCATGTACGTTGTTGTGCCTATATGACTAGTGCATGAAGACACATTCCTACTTTAAATTACAGTCTAGCACCGAAACTACTGTTGGGTTTCTCATCAATGCATAAGAAATTGGTCCCTGGTGGAAAGACCTTTTTTGCACTCATACATGGGATAGTTTTTTTTAACTGAGATGCATTAAAGGGAGTTCTTTTTTCTATGACTTGAAATGCATCAGTTTAAGGAAGACGGTTAACAGAAATGCAAACGAACTTCTTCGTAATCTGTGTTCTGATATACCAGTCATTTTGGGTAGACGCCTTAGAATTTGTGTCATCCGTCAACTGGCGTCACACACAACAGAGATCAATAGGCTTGAATATCATAAAAAAAATGACTCCTTTCAACATAAAGCTCGTACAAAGGACTACACAGCCCAAATATTATAGAGGATAGACAATTTTTCTAGAGAAAAAGAAGCTCTAGGGGGCCCTTAAAATCCACATTGGGAAGGAACATCCTATACCCCTCACCACGGTGGGTAGGTGTGATTACGTACTATAGGAATTAGAGTTATTGTCCTTAAAATCAATATTAGGAAGAAACGCCATATACTCTTTACCACGGTGGGCAGGCATGAGCACATACTATAGGAATTAGGTTTATCTCGTAAGGTACATAATTGCAAGACCTTTGCACGACTTCAAAATATTCCACTGTGCCACTTTCCTTGACATAATAAAATTCCAATCGAGTATCAATATCCTTGAAGTTATAAAATCTCATAGATGAATTCTTGTTAAAATTTATCTGATTGCAACAGTTTACTGGTTTGATGTAAGACGGAGCAATGGAAGTGCAAAACATCCTATCTGTCAAATGTATTACGACGGTTTTCAAATTGGAATGAGCCACCCCTATCCACGCAGGTTTAGTCACATTTTTTGAAATTTCCAGTCAAAAAACGCCAAGCAAGAAAAACGCAAGAATGGGCAAAAAAAGTGAAAAGGATATTAAAAATTACGAGAGAAAAAATGTATGAAAAAAAACCTGACCCTGATCCGGTCCAAATAAAAGGAATAAATACCTAATTCTTATTTTTTTTTTTTCGTATTGCTCATTCTAATTGAACTGTAATCATTTAATGCCCAAAAAAGTGATGTGCATTTTTTAAGAGTTTTGGTCTAACGTTTTGTTATCAACCGTGCTATATTGTTGGGCAAAGTCCAAGAAATGCCTAGATGTTTCCTTTTTCATACGTACTGTTTCGGGTCACAATACGCATCACCCTTTTTCGCATAACAAAGTAATCCTGCAACAATCAGTCAAAATCCCATTTTGAATGGAATACGTTTTGACTTTGAACGGTCAAGAAGAGTGATTATTCAGGTATTTATAACATTTTTAGCAAATTTATTATTTGACAAATCGTTGTACCCAAAGGAAGGTATCTCTCAAATTTTTTAAAATTTACAGGAGGACAAAAATAAGCATCTTTAGCTTTTAATGGCAGAAATTTCTGTTCGAATATTTCAAATAAGAAAACATATGTCAAACTCAAGTGTTTAGCTGAATATTGTTCTATTTTAGTATTACTTAAAAAACATACAAAAGTAAAGAACAAGATTCAAACTTAAAACACAATTACTCAAGGCAAAAAGAAATATGCAGTCCCTAAAAGTTTTCTAGCTTGTTGCAACAGATTGCACGGTTTACCGAAAACACAGGGCATTTTGCAATAAGTTTTGGGCTGTCTTGTCTATACGACGAAAATAAGAGCCAAAAATGAGATAAGCATGACGCGGCACATATGCAGGGGGGGCGGCGTGTCCTCCTCCACGGGAGGACAATATAACTGGAGTATTTTACACTTTTTCATACCCCACATCCCCAATTAAATTACTGGATGTGTGCCAGAACACGCAAATCAAATTTCTCAAAACTTATTAAGCTCTCATTTTAATTATCAGGACTCGGCATTTGAATGAATTTTCTTTCAGTCGGCGAGTTCATCCTAAAAGCTGGGCAAAAAGTCTGCTTCAGGTAGCTTACATTAATCGTAAATACTTAGAGCCGCCAAGCTGAGTGGTTAGCATTCTAGACTTGAAATCTTTTGCCCGTGAGGACGGGGGTTCGAGTCCTGGTGTTGCTGGTTATTTGGTTTGAAAGAGGGGTAAGTGGCGTAACTCTGTAAGCTCATCCAGAGTCGACCCAGCTCTAAAAGGGTACCAGGAAAAATCTGGAGAAATTAAACAGGAGTTTGTGCGAAAGCACGGGATGGCCGGCCCCCAATCCCCCATTGCGGTTCCTTGTTGAAGGGTCATGAACCGTAGATCAGCACCACCGATAGGAACTGTAAAGTCCAATAACGTGTTTATTTTTATTACTTAGACAGCATACAGAACAGAACATAACACGCTCGTCTTAATTCTACCCCACAGCGTAGCCATGTCGGGGAGGGGTGGTATTTAAATCCCCATTCAATTTTGAAATAGTATATCCGATCTTTGGCTACAAACATAGTTCAATACCAGCCAAGCTGCTAAAAGGGTACCAGGAAAAATCTGGAGAAATTAAACAGGAGTTTGTGCGACAGCACGGGATGGCCGACCCCCAATCCCCCATTGCGGTTCCTTGTTGAAGGGTCAGTGAACCGTAGATCAGCACCGCCAATAGGAACTGTAAAGTCCAATAACGTGTTTATTTTTATTACTTAGACAGCATACAGAACAGAACATAAGACGCTCGTCTTAATTCTACCCCACAGCGTAGCCATGTCGGGGAGGGGTGGTATTTAAATCCCCATTCAATTTTGAAATAGTATATCCGATCTTTGGCTACAAACATAGTTCAATACCAGCCAAGCTGCTAAAAGGGTACCAGGAAAAATCTGGAGAAATTAAACAGGAGTTTGTGCGACAGCACGGGATGGCCGACCCCCAATCCCCCATTGCGGTTCCTTGTTGAAGGGTCATGAACCGTAGATCAGCACCGCCAATAGGAACTGTAAAGTCCAATAACGTGTTTATTTTTATTACTTAGACAGCATACAGAACAGAACAAAACATACGCTCGTCTTAATTCTACCCCACAGCGTAGCCATGTCGGGGAGGGGTGGTATTTAAATCCCCATTCAATTTTGAAATAGTATATCCGATCTTTGGCTACAAACATAGTTCAATACCAGCCAAGCTGCTAAAAGGGTACCAGGAAAAATCTGGAGAAATTAAACAGGAGTTTGTGCGACAGCACGGGATGGCCGACCCCCAATCCCCCATTGCGGTTCCTTGTTGAAGGGTCATGAACCGTAGATCAGCACCGCCAATAGGAACTGTAAAGTCCAATAACGTGTTTATTTTTATTACTTAGACAGCATACAGAACAGAACAAAACATACGCTCGTCTTAATTCTACCCCACAGCGTAGCCATGTCGGGGAGGGGTGGTATTTAAATCCCCATTCAATTTTGAAATAGTATATCCGATCTTTGGCTACAAACATAGTTCAATAACAGCCAAGCTGTAAAGATACAAAAAGTAAAATTAGCTTTAAGGATAAACCTCGTAAACAGGGGCACCATCACAATGGAGGGAGGGAAGGAGCCCAGACATCTAACGAGCCTAATGTCGAGTCTTATCAGGAGACATTGCATTCCATTTTTTGTCAATCAAGCAGTGGCATTCTCATCATTAAAATAGCCAAAAAATTGGAAAGTCGTTTGCTATACAGAACTTAAGGACTCAAACCGGGTACATTACACCCAATTTTAAGGTGTTGTTGTAGTAGTTACGTAAGGAATTTTGTAACTGAAAGATTTCACCCCCTTCTTAAAAGAAGTAACTATTGATTTATACAAATCTAAGCGTATAAACTACGGCAATGATTTTTCTACTACATAGAAAAATCCTACAATTTTTTTCTACTTCATGCTCTCCCCCAAAATTAGTTACTTAAGTTTCGCCGACTAAGAGCCCGTCGTTACTCCCATGACAACAGTCACTGCAACCCAACAATCCCTCCCCACCCCAACAAAACAAGTAAAATAAGTCATTACCGCTAAAAGCTAATGTAAAATGTCTCTTTATAAAAAAAAAGACAAGGAAAAAAAAAGAGCAAAAGTACTACAACTGGTATGCTTGAAACGTCAAAAGGGGCAATATAAATTTAATAACTCTTTAAAATAGAGCACCAAAAAAGCTACAGCTTTGAGACGCGTTAATTCTAAGGATCTTGCGTTTACCGTGACAGCTTATTCACAATTTTTGCTACAGCTGCACCTTGCCACAATCAAATTTTGCAGTCACTAAAGTTAGTAGGAGTTGCTGCTGAATGAGCCCTTGGTAACATCGACCCTTCAGATAAGTCCCGCGCACGGGAAAAGATAGGTCAGACATACGGTTTCAACAGTTTCTGGGAGTCCAAAAACCCGCAAGTAAGAGTTCTCGAATATGGGAAATTAAATGATAAAGCTTTTACCCAAATTGAAGTTCCTCTTTAGCGCTTTCAGCCTCTTCTTAATAACAAAAAAAAATTTTGTTTCTACTGTAAAATTTTCGAGGGTTCGTCTTTTCTTAACCTATAGCCAACGAAAAAAAACCACATTCCCGATCAAGAACATCAAGAAACTTGTTCTAACATATCCTTCTTCCTGAATCTGAAAGTTTTTTCTAAATTTTGTTTCTATGCGCCGCATATCCCTCTTTACTAGGTTGCAGCTGCTCTTGCAACCATAATTAGTTTTTGCCATGGTAGCACCACCTAGAGTTAGTAGAATTCTAAATCTATGCTGTCGAATGAGAAATTCCACAAGTTCCTTATATCAGCTTCTAGCCAAATAGGCATATGCTAACTCCTTCAAGAGCAGAGCCAGAATCAAGGAAAGAAGAAGTTATAGCTCCCAAAGACAAGGGGGTGAGTAGCTGAATATATTGAGTTATTGACTAACAAATTAGATGAAGCCTAAATGCTTGTTGGCCGTCCAGTAAAACATAAAAATAGTGTTATAAACAACAACAAAAAAACACAATTTGTGGTACTCACTTGTTCTGGGCACCTTGGGCAATTCCTGATAAAACTATGAATGTAATATAACCCATTAATGGTATGTAAAGATCGGGGGCATTTACATCAAGACGGGGTTGTACAGGCTCATCAGTACTGTATTTCAGTGTCCAATCCTAAAATCCAGGAAGAAAAGATTTAATTAAACAAAAGTAAATTTTTAATCTCTTTTTCACGAAAAACAAGTGACAAACAAATTTCAAATACAAAATAAATTATGTATATTACTAGCTAAAAAGGAATACTACATGAGCCTTTCGGCTGATATAAAACCCGCTTCGCAAGCTTTTTTTTCATTTCCCTTCGCTTGCTTCATTCATTACGATGTAAAAATCAGGCATTCACTCAAAACAAATGCGACGCCACACGCTGATTATCTTGACAGCAGATTCCCAATTTTTTTTTTTTACATTTTTAGGTTTTTATAGCCTAATAGCCTATAGCCCTTCCCCCATAGCTAGAAAGCCAACATCTACAAAGTTGTTTAAATAAGTTATATATTCGTGGTAACCATCCAAGGTTTTCGGAATTAGTGTTTTATTTCCCCGCCCCATAAAGGCGTGAATTAACTGGTAACTGGTGTGATGTTACAGGCAGACTTCACCCAAAAGATACAAATAAAAAAGACAACTGATTCACTTTTGAAGCCTGCTTTTCAGTATAATAATATCTGCCGTCACAATCTTCTTTTAGAACTTTTTTTTTTACAGCAGATATTTTTGAGCCAGCAAAACTTTGTTTTTTTTTCCAATACCTCTTGATTTTTCTTCGAATTATTTCTTACTATTGTGTATTCCTAGACTACAGACTGTATCCTATTACAATTAAAGCCCGATCAGAGCCTTGGGTTGATTCAAATACGGCTTAATTTAAATGGAGGGGGACTTACATGAGGACTGAGTTAAACGAAGGTTCAGTAAAACGGGGTTCAGTTGCAGGGGTGTTGAGTTAAACGGGGGTTAAGTTGAACGAGAACTCAGTTGAATGGGATTGAGTTGCACAGGGGTTCATTTACACGTAAACCGTTGTAGATTTAAGTTGTATAGTTCTAAAACTTATTGACCTGGCAGAAAATTCAACTATACTTGTAGAGTATAATGAATCTGACGCAGAAAGTGAAAGCAGCAGCTCTAGTAAATTCGAAAGTAACCGAGTTGGCAATGACAATGGCGTTGCTTGCATTGACATCGGTTATGTATCATCAAGCCATGGAAATAGTATTTGAGAACAACAAAGTTCTTGAAAGTTTTTTGTATACAATGGACAAGTTAAAAGCAACATAATAAAACAGCCCAAAAATACAAGGAAAGGGATGCGAGTCTCTTTATTTCACCGAAGTATTCATTTTTCCTTGTCCCTCCACCAGAATAGCACTAGTACTGGAATAGAAGTATTCATATTCAATCTGCTTGTATTTCTTATTCAAGATTTTCACAACCTTCCAAAAAAAATAATAAAGAGTAAGTATTCCAAAAGGTGTTCAAAAGGTTATCAATAATTTCGCTCAAGATATTGTGTTCCAGGTCCGGTAGCTAGATACCCCAAAACGTGTTGATTTGGGTGTTCTGTGTCATAAAACACGCAGCATGAACGCAATAACTCAACTTAGTAAAATAAACTATAGAGTCAGCTACTGCACTGTTCAGCGCATTCTTACCAGCAAAGCTAGAAAGACTGATGATGAAAATGAAAGAGATGATAGATCTCAATACCTGATGGATTACTTGTTACTTGTTTGGCACCAAAAACATCTGGTCATTATCTCAAATACAGTGTCTAAGTGGATGCGAAGAAACCAGTTTTTTTTTATTCAAAAGGAAATAAAGTCCTTTATAAACAATTTAGTGAACATAACCATTTTAGAAGAAATAGTTAACATGAAATAAAATGTTACGAATCACTTTGTAAATTTGCCCAAATAAGAACAAGCACTGACAAATGTTTGCCATGTATTTTATCACGTATTTTGCAGTAGGTTCAATAGGTTGCATCAAGATATGGCTAATTGTATACAGAGAACATCCAAGACAGATAGTCCAAGTAATTGAAAGGCAAATGTTTAAATGGCTGGGGCACGGGTAAACGACGGGAGTATGCATGACTCTCTTATTGGACACATACTTGTTGCTGTTTATTCCAACAAAAACAAAAGTGAAATTACTAACTTAAACAATTTGCATGCCCATCTTTTACATATCACACACAGAGTCTCAAATGCTTTCCCCCTATAGAAAACTCTTTCAGATAACATATTAAGAGAATGGCATTACTGTGGAATATATGGCTTCAAGCTTTGCTTCCAAGACCATTTGTTTCAACTTCTTTTGATTTTGGATGGACTGAAAGCGATATTGAAGGCATTGCTTATAAGTCATAAGCTTTAAGTTTATGGCCTCCTTCTATTAGTATGATCTCACCTTTTGTTCATATGGAAACAATTGCGCTAAGAATTGTCCATGTGTTTCTACAACGGAATGTCACTTAAGATATTCCTGTGCAGGCAGTTTTATTCCAGAATCAGGCTTGGAATAATCACTGTGAACTTATTCACCCTTGTTTGTTAATCAAATGATGTTTCCGCGTTTTTCACAGTAGTTGGTCATCTTTATGGCTTTTTGATAACTTTTGTGATTATTTCAAGTTTTTATGCTGCAATTTTTTCTTTAGTGGTAGCACAGTCAACTTAGTTTTATTTGTGTGCAATTTCCCGTGTTAAACTTTTTATCGAATTCAAAACACTTAGCATTAATTTCAATATCTTAAAATACCTTAGTATTTAAGATATTTCCTAATCAACCTGATCCCAGAAGAGAAGGCATAATCATACTTACCGTATGTACATATGGAAGCGTCAAAATCCGTAGCTTATTAATAACATAGCCAGTATCAACAGCAAAATAATACTTGAGACTCTCAGTTGAAACATATCTTCCAATTTCTCGATCCAACACCTGCTTTCCCTAAAGGAAAATTTTAAATCTAAATTACAAAAGTATGGTGGAACCAACGGTACTGTACATGGTCCTCCTTCCCACCAATATGTTTACCGCTGGACGGACATATAAAAACACAATATTTGGCAGCCTATAGCTCTTCATCTGCAATAAGTAGCCTAGCCATCGAACCTTTCTATCATCACAGTTTTAGAAAATAGAATCAAACCACATTTGTTTTTTTTGTACAGCTTATTGTTTGACATATGGTAACTCAAACAAGCACCTAAACTATCCTTTGATCATTCCTCTGGAAAATATCTGACATATCTTCCTCAACTTCTCAAAATACCCACGTTTTGGAGCCATAATTGACCACTAGCATAACCGTTGCTTCCGACATTGAACCATTGAAAAGTACAGTACAGTGAAGTTTAAGAACAGATATAAAATTAAAAGTTAGTGCATTTGGAGATGCAAGTGTACTTTTCAAAAGTTCTTCAAATGTTTATATTTAAAATTTTTAGCTTCCACTGAATTTTGGTTTGTCAGATCTAAACCCTAAAAAAAAAAAAAAAAAAAAAAAAAGACGAAGCTTGAACCAACTACTTAACATCATCAAAACAATTTCTTATAAAATAAATAATTTCAAATTATATAATTGTATTTTTGAGACACATCAACTTTAGCCTTGTTTGTACACCAATTTTGGCGGGTTTAGGAGTTTTTAGCCACGAGGTTATATTTGGGTTGAATCTGACTGAAACCATATAATTTGGCTGTTTGGCTCAATGGATACCTCTGCATTTGCAAATTTGTCCGTTGTCTTGACTTCTGCATCAAAAAACGTATTATTGAGAGGTATTAGTAAAAGTACAGTTGTGTTGTATGAGGACGAGTTTGGAAACTTTAACATAACTCCAACTAAGATACAAAGAAGTTGTATTTCCTTAAGGCTAAAATCACAACAGACCAAAGCATAACTTGTGTTGTAAATTGAAGTTCCATGTCCTCTTAGGTGCACAAAATGATAGAAGGGCAAAGTGGTGAACTTCCTGTTTATCCAAACGTATTCTAAAGAATACTAATCTGGCAAAAGAGTGAAAAAACATAGTGCTCCACTTAAAACACAGGGAATACTTAAATGGTTACCTGGCCCACAATTACTTCACCAAATTGCATAGCCATTGATGCAGTAGCTGGCTGAAACAGTGGATTCGGTACATTGACGCTTGCAACATCAGAAGGAGCTGAAGGGTAATATGCTGCTGGTTGATTTTGAGGCACTTGTGGTACAAATGTTGGTTGCTGGGGATCAATTGATGCCGATTGTACTGGAACACCTGAAGTAAAGCCAGAGTTATAAAAGAAATAAAAATATGGGACTCCTGAATTGAACTAAATAGCATAATAGGTATATGCTGATGTTATAGGAGGGATATTTAGTTTTTTTTTTGTTTTTTTTTAGTTCTCGTCGCTATTTGGTAGTGGAAGTACTTTCCCTTGTCCTGGACAAACATATAAACCACCAGAGCTATAATTTGACATTGGTTTATGACATCAGTGGTCAAATAATTCTTAGAAAATATGAGAGGAGGCTAGAAAAAAAGACTAGAGTTATTGATGTTAGGGAAGGGGCAAAAAAATATAGTGGGCACATAGCCTCCTGTCACCTCTCCTCTTGAAACCATAGGTGGTATACTTTCATTGCTCCATAAGCTTATATCACAACATGAAATTCAAAATTGAAACAAAGCAGAACCCCCGACTCTCTGAACAGAAAGCCACACAAAGGGGTTGAAGACAAAGCAGGACTTTACAACTTGCAAGGTAAGCTAAAAAGGAGCAGCTGTTAATCCAAGGGGAAGCGTAAATGTTTGAATATGCCACAGAACAAGGAACAAGGCTCAGCTTGCTGATGAGTAAGCTGAGCTTATTGAGTGAGTACTGAGTCAGCTTGTTTAGGGTAAAAAAAAAAAAACAGCAAATAGGTGACTTAAAATCTCTTCCAGTAGGCCTTCTCAATTAATTCAACCAATCATAGGAACTGAGTTTAATGCAACTAAACTAAAGGTATCACCTTTACAATGGAGGAGGGTAATAACAAATCTTTAATCCCCCTTGATTCATGAGAATAATTTTGAAACGAAACTGTAATATTGGTGCTGAGGGGTGATAGCACCTCTTTTATGGTAGACAATCTTTTTCTATGTTACATTAAGGATTACATTTACATATCTACCAAAACAAAAGTGGAGACAGGGGGGAGGAGGATTATAAGCACTGCCGAAAAATCTTGGGAGGTAAGGCATTTAAATGCTACCACGAGCATTGTTTTTACCAAGATTTAAATGGGAATACTTCTCATTTTCCTATATACATTACTTATGGTCTTCTTGCTTTCTAGAGAGCATTGCCCCCCGTGTTGGCATCCGTGGAGAACATCACTACAAAAAACAGTTTTAAACTTTTTTCTTGGAAATCACTGAAATGATGCAGCTATAAAAGTTTTTGATAATTCAGGTCTACCCTGCAAATACATATTCAGAGGGGTCCGTTTTTACAAAAATAACTGTCATTCTCAAAACATTATTTTGTGAACATTAAACGTAAACATAAAAACTGGGGTTGAAATAGGAAGTAGTAGCCCCGCTTCACAATTAAGAGGGCATTGGATCAAACAGCATGTAGTAACAAACTGTAGTAACAAACGAAGTTCTGATTACAATATATGCAACATAGCCCACAAACCCGCTTGGGGCGTCGCTGGGAGGTTACCAGAGTTTCTGTTGGCTTTCCCAGGCCACACCTGATGGTCCCAAGTCTGACAAGTCCTGGGGGTTGGTCAACAGGATAATAACCTGTCACCATAAAAAGAAATTATTATGGAAACAGCATTGAGTGGCCTTGGATATCTGACTGACTTATTGATACCAAATACTACGCGTCCCCAGACCAGATTTTTAACCACAAAGAATCTTTCCGAATTGGATTTTGGAACAGCTGAATGTTAAACCATGATGCATAGCCTGGCCAAATAAACAGTGTCATGAAGACACTTGAAAACCAGGGGCGTTACTAGTTAAAATGTTTGGGGGGGGGGGATTAATTTTACCGACTGGCTGATCATTTATATCGACTGTTTTCACCACTAATTAATATAATGTCCATTTCCAATACAAAACTTGGTCTCGCAATTCAGCCTAAACAATCATGTAATGAGGAAGGATGGCTGCTTAATTCTTTTTCTCATAAGAAACATATGAACAACGATGAGGCGACCTAGTGAAGAATGGAGCAATATATTAGGAGAAAAATGATAACATGATTTGTATACAATAAGATCTCAGAAGTGAAAAATGGCAAATTTAAATTAAAATACACAGATTAAACAAAAAAGAAGAGAATACAACTAAATACCTTAAGTTAAAAACTCAAACGTCTTGGTTTGGAAGACAGCAAGAATTTCAGTAATTTGTTAAGCTTCAGCTCGTCCGTAACATCAGTCTTGCATCACGTCATGACAAGGTGACCCAAATGGTCATCGTCCATTGTTGTGCATAGACGTGTTATGACCAGTTTCAGTTTGCTAATACTTCTTTGTGCCGTGGCCACAGTTGGTGGTGCTGTCGCAACGCACAGGTAGACTGACATGGGAATTGGGAATATTGATTTGACAGCGTTAATTTCACGAAATAGTCGCTCAAAGATGGTGCAGTCTATGACTTTGTTGCTTTCAACCTCAGTCCTAGCCAAAGAGTGCTTGAAAGCCTTTAGCTTTAACATTAGTTCCGCAGGATATAAGTCTTTTCCAGGAAACATCTTCACGAGTTTGTAAAGGCTTTCATAGCTGTCATCCATTTTGCCCAGTTAGCTTTGGTATGATGGCCCCAGAAAAAATAAGGTGTCGTGGATTGCACCATCCAAGCCACTCACTAGAGCTCTGAGGACACCGCAGAGCTCCTTAGCAGAGAACGACTTCCAGTCATCCAGCGAGTTGGCTCCAGAATTAGCAATTGCCCCCCAAATACGAGCCGGCAGACGTCTAGGACGGTTTAAGCTGGAACTCGTCATTGGCTATTTAACCAAATTTTTCCGCTACTGATTTTGCGGCCTCAATTTGCCTCCCTATCTGATCTGGGTCTTCAAGGAGATAATCTAAGATATCTCATGTCACCCTGAGTTTTTCGTTAGCAGTCATTAGATAGGTGTTCAGCTTGCAATTTTTCCACAAGAAGGCAGAGTTGCCTTTTTGTAAGGGTGGTTGTATAAACATCAGAGGTGGATCATTTGATTGGAAATTGAAATTTCTATTTACCTTTTTAAGAGTCATTAAAAGTAATCAGCAGGCATATAACCCTCCCCCCCCCCTCTTTTCCCCAAATGCATCTGATCAAAATTTTGAGATAGCCATTTTGTTTGAAATATTCCAACAATCAGATGAAAAAACTCCAGTGTCCACATATCCCCCCTCAAAACCCAGTGGAAGGGTTGTGACATTTGCTCTGGGGGCATATAAAGTTTTTGTGGAAAAGATGGTCATAAAAACTTCAGAGAGGACTCGAATGATTAGAAATCGAAAGTTCTAATTCCCTTTTTAAGAGTCAAAAGTGATTCGATAGCAACTAGCCTCCCCCCACCAGCCCTAAGGCCATAAGGCTCCATTTATTTTTTTCAGAGGCACTTCATATGCAAGGGGTGGTGTTTTAAACTTTAGAGGGGGCTCATTCAGTTGGAAATAATAATTTCTAGTGCCCTTTTTAAGAGTCAAACGTGATTGGAGTACATCAAGCCCTCCCCTCTTTTCCCCAAATGCATCAAATCTGAATTTGGAAATGACCATTATGTCCGAAATAGTCAAGACGTGAAGTAATTAAAATAATTATTCCTCAGGGGCTAACAGAACATCCCACTGCTCCCCAGGCAAGGGCTGTAAGTTATGCAAGCTGTCCATTGTTCCTAAATGAGGTTTTTATAAAAGGAGTAATCGTATAGACTTCAGAAAAGCCTCATTCATTTTAAACTGAAAAATTTAGTTCCATTTTAAAAAGTCAAGAGATATCAGATGGTAGGCACCCCCCCCCCATGCCTTTTTTCTAAATGCTTTCAATAAAAATTTTGAGTTAGCCATTTTGTTCAAAATCGTCCAAATGTCAAAAAGCTATGGTTACAGGTTTCAACCCCCTCCCCACCCAGGGGCAAATGGCTGTAAGTTATGCTAGCAGCCCATCATTAACATATAAAGCTTCTATGGAAGGCGTGGCTGTATTAACTGTGGAGGAAGTTCATTTGATCGGAAATCAAAATTTATTTTGCCCTTTTTAAAAATCGAAAGTGATCAAAAAGTAACAAGCCCCCACCCCTCTGTTCCTTTTCCCCCCAAATGCGTCTTACAATAATTTTGAAATAGCCATTTGGTTCAAAATAGTCCAAATTCAAACTTCTATAACTTATGGGTTGAGAAATCCTCCATAGCCCCCAGGGAAAGGATAGTAACTTATGTAAGTTGCCCATCATTAGAATATAAGTTTTTTGTGGAAGGGGTGGTCATATTAACTTTGGAGCAGGCTCATTTGATCAGAAATTGAAAATTTTTTAAGAGTCAAAAGTGATCAATGGGCAATTTACCCACATCCCACTTTCCCAAAATTTTGTCAAAAAAATTCCAGTCAAAATTTTGAGATAGCCATTTTGTTCAAAATAGTTCAAAGGCCAAATTAATATGTTTCCAGGTTTCAACCCCCCCAGCCCCGGGAAATGGCTCTTAATTATGGAACTTGCTTATTGTTACTTTGATACCTTGTTTACTTAGATGTTTTCTTTACTTTGATACTAGTTTAGATACTTTGATGGTATTTTCTAAAAACTTGAAGCTTTTTGCAACCAAAAACAAACAAAAATTAATTTTAAAAAGACTTTCCGAAAAAGAAGTTTTTCAAAGAAAAGTAAACGCCATATTAAGCTTCAGATCAGCAGATTCAAATACATGTTAAAATTCAAACTAGAAATGACAAGAAATTATTATTAAAGAATAAATGAAACCCAAAACGAACAGAAATTAAATAAACAATCATAGCAAAAAAAACATACAGCAAGTACTAATATAAATGAATAAATTACAATAAATAACTATTAAAGAATAACCGAAACCCAAAACAAGCAGAAATTAAACAAAAAATCATAGCAAACAAACATACAAAAGGTACTAATATAAATGAATAAATAAATCTTAAAACGAGTGAAATTTAAATTGAATATGCAAATCAAGCTTGAAACAAACAAAAATCACTACAAACAAGAGTTTGGGTTTTGCCTCCTTCTCTCACTGTAAAAGTCTAAAACCTAATGCATCACTGGTGCTTCACTGAAAACGAATTTATTACAAATATTTCTTTTGTACTTTTTCAACATTGAAAATAAAACATAAAAATTAGAGTAGAATTAAATTTTGAAGTGATGAGCTTTCAGTAATTAATATCATTATATATGATATTATATATATATCCTTAACTGTAAAAGTGTAAAGCCTACTCCATCATTGGTGCTTCACTGAAAAAAAATTTTATTACAAATATTTTCTTTTCCAGTTATTGAAGCATTGAAAATGAAAATAAAAATTACATCTTTCAACCATTGATATCATTATATGTCAAATATTTAGTTTGATTTTATTTGTACTTTCAAAGACTATTCAAGACATATATAATTTTCAGTAAAGTGCTAATGACCCAGTAGGTTTTACACTTTTACAACAAGAGAAGGAGGCAAAACCCAGACTCTTTTTTGTAGTGATTTTTGTTTGTTTCAAGCTTGATTTGCATATTCAATTTAAGTTTCACTTGTTTTAAGATTTATCTATTCATTTATATTAGTACCTATTGTATGTTTGTTTGCTATGATTGTTTATTTAATTTCTGTTTGTTTTGGGTTTTATTTATTCTTTAATAGTAATTTCTCGTAATTTATTCATTTATATTAGAACTTGCTGTATGTTTTTTTGATATAATTGTTTATTTAATTTCTGTTTGTTTTGGGTTTCATTTATTCTTTAATAGTGATTTATTGTTGTTCTAGTTTGAATTTTAACAAGGTATTTGTACCTGCTGATCTTAAGTTTAATATGGCCTTTATTTTTCTTTGAAAAACTTCTTTTTTTGGAAAGCTTTTTTTTTAATTAATATATATAATACTAGACCTTGGTGTAAATGTCTTCAAACATCCCTATTTATTTCCAAATAAATTACTGTCAAGTGTCTGGTCACTTATAGACAAAATGGAAGAGACCAAACTATGCTAGAAAAATGAACTTGTTGGTATTGCTTGTACCTGTGAATTCGGTCACAGGGTGCAACCTATTGCATCATTGGTGCTTTAGTGAAAACGAATTATATTACAAATACTGTCTTTTGTACTTATTACAACATTGAAAATAAACATGAAGATTAAAGTAGAATTAAATTTTGAACTGATAAACTTTCAGCAACTAATATCATTATATATCAAATATTTAGTTTAATTTTATTATTTATTTCCATGACTGTTTAAGACACATACAGCTTCACTATAAATAAGAGTTTGGATACTGTCCCCTTTCCTAAGTGTAGAAGTCTAAAGCCAACTCCATCATTGGCGCTTCACTGAAAACAAATTATATTACAGATATTTTCCTTTCCAGTTATTGAAGCATTGAGAATGAAAATAAAAATTACATCTTTCAACCATTGATATCATTATATGTCAAATATTTAGTTTGATTTAATTTGTACTTTCCAAGACTATTCAAGACATATATAATTTTCAGTAAAGTGCTAATGACCCAGTAGGTTTTACACTTTTACAACAAGAGAAGGAGGCAAAACCCAGACTCTTGTTTGTAGTGATTTTTGTTCGTTTCGAGCTAGATTTCCATATTCAACTTAAGCTTTACTCGTTTTAAGATTTACTCGTTTATATTACTACCTATTGTATGTTTTTTTGCTATGATTGTTTATTTAATGTCTGTTTATTTTGGGTTTCATTTATACTTTAATAGTAATTTCTTGTAATCTATTCATTTATATTAGTACTTGTTGCATGTTATTTTATATAATTGTTTATTTAATTTCTGTTTGTTTTGGGTTTCATTTATTCTTTAATAGTGATTTCTTGTTGTTTCTAGTTTGAATTTTAACAAGGTATTTGTATCTGCTGATCTAAAGTTTAATATGGCCCTTACTTTTCTTTGAAAAACTTCTTTTTTTGGAAAGCTTTTTTTTTAATTAATATATATAATACTAGACCTTGGTGTAAATGTCTTCAAACATCCCTATTTATTTCCAAATAAATTACTGTCAAGTGTCTGATCACTTATAGACAAAATGAAAGAGACCAAACTATGCTAGAAAAATGAACTTGTTGGTATTGCTTGTACCTGTGAATTGGGTCACAGGGTGCAACCTATTGCATCATTGGTGCTTTAGTGAAAACGAATTATATTACAAATACTGTCTTTTTTACTTATTACAACATTGAAAATAAACATGAAGATTAAAGTAGAATTAAATTTTGAACTGATGAGCTTTCAGTAATTAATATCACTATATATCAAATATTCAGTTTAAATTTATTATTTATTTCCGAGACTGTTCAAGACAAATGTAGTATCACTACAAACAAGAGTTTGGATACTGCCCCCTTTCTTGACTGTATAAATCTAAAGCCTACTCCTTCATTGGCGCTTCACTGAAAACGAATTATATGACAAATATTTTCTTTTCCAGTTATTACAGCATTGAAAATGAAAATAAAATTACAGCAAAATAAAATCTTGAACTGATTATCTTTCAACAATTGATATCATTATATAATGAAATATTCAGTTTGATTTTATTTGTACTTTCCAAGACTATTCAAGACACAAATAGTTTTCAAAAGTGCCAATGACACATTAGGTTTTAGATTTTTACAGCAAGAGAAGGAGGCAAAACTCAAACTCTTGTTTGTAGTGGTTTTTGTTGGTTTCAAGCTTGATTTGCACATTCAATATAACTTTCACTCAATTTAAGATTTATTTATCCATTTATATTAGTACCTATTGTATGTTTGCTTTTTATAATTTTTTATTTGATTTCTGTTTTTTTGGGTCTCATTTATTCTTTAATAGTAATTTTTTGTATTTTATTCATTTATATTAGTACCAATACTTCCTGTATGTTTTTTTGCTATAACCAGGGGCGTCCCGAGGCTCATTTTATTGGGGGGGGGGGCGATCTTCGTAAATTCTACCGAATCACTGCCTGATTTATGCCAAATTTTCTACACAAATCAAGAATTTTGCAAAATTTTTGCCCTTAGCAAAAATTTTACTGAATGCCAAAAAAATGGGGGGGGGGGCCCTCCCTGCCCCTTTCTTCGGGACGCCCCTGGCTATAACTGTTCATTTAATTTCTATTTGTTTTGGGTTTCATTTATTCTTTAATAGTAATTTCTTGTTGGTTCTAGTTTGAATTTTAGCAGGTATTTGTATCTACTAATCATAGGCAGCACTGCCTAAGTAAAGAACAATGTTGGCACATTGTTTGGCGGTATTATTTATTTATTTATATTTTTTCTTCTTGGTCTTAGACCAGGGCACTTCATATCAAAGGAGTTATCATAAAAACTTCAAAAATGGCTTATTCGATTGGAAATTGGAGTGGCTAGTGCCCTTTTCAATATAGTCGAAAGTGATTGGACGGCAACTAGCCCCCCCCCCCCCGCAAACCATTACCCCAAACACATCCAATCAAAATTTTGAGATAGCCATTTTGTTCAGCGTAGCTGATTTCCAGATAGAAAAGATGTTTTTGAGGAGGACACTCCCCCACAAGCCTCAAGGCAAGGGTTTTAATTTATGCCTTGGGGGCATATAAGAACAATGTTGGCACAATGTATTATTTATTATTATTTTCCTTTAGAGCAGGGCACTCTGTACTGAAGAAGTTGTCATAGAAACTTCGAAAAGGGCTCATTTAATTGGAAATTGGAGTGGCTTGTGCCCTTTTTAATAACTGAAAGTGATTGGAAGGCAACTAACACCCCTTCCATGCCCACCATTTCCTGAAACACATCCAATCAAAATTTTGAGATAGCCATTTTGTTCAGTGTAGTTAATTTCCAGATAGAAATTATTTTTTCGAGGAGGACACTCCCCACACAGTCCTCAGGACAAGGGTTGTAAGTTATGCCCTGGGGGCATATAAGGTTTTTATACTACAACAACGCGTTGTTGTAGAAACTTCAAAAAAGGCTCATTCAATTAGAAATTCAAAGGGCTAGTGCCCTTTTTAATAGTCAAAAGTGATTGGAGGGCAACTAACCCCCCTCTCACACCCACCTTTTCCCCAAACACATCCAATCAAAATGTCGAGATAGGCATTTTATTCAACGTAGTTTTAGGTTCTGCAAATTAGGTATTTGAGGATGACAACCCCCCCCCCGCACAGCCCTCAGGGCAAGGGTTGTAAGTTATACCCTGGGGGCATACAATGTTTTTATAGAACATGTTGTAGTAGAAACTTCAAAAAGGGCTCATTTGATTGGAAATTGAAATGACTAGTGTCCTTCTTAATAGTCAAAAATTATTGGAAGGCAACTAACACCCCTTCCACGCCCACCATTTCCCCAAACACATCCAATAAAAATTTTGAGATAGCCATTTTGTTCCACGCAGTTCAAAGTTCAGGAAATTATACTTTTGAGCAGGGCACTCCCCCACAGTCTTCAGGGCAAAGGTTATAAGTTATGCCCTGGGGGCATACAAGATTTTTATTGAAATCTTTGTTGTAGAAACTTGAAAAAGGGCTAGTGCTCTTTCTAATAGACAAAAGTGATTTGAGGGTAACTAACACCCCTCTCACGCCCACCTTTTCCCCAAACACATCCAATCAAAATTTTTAGATAGCCATTTTATTCAATTAAGTTGAAAGTTTTGGAAATTAGGTCTTTAAGGATCACAACCCCTTCCCACCACAGCCCTCAAGGTAAGGGTTGTAAGTTACACCCTGGGGGCATATAAGGTTTTTACAGATAGCGTTGTTGTAAAAACTTCAAAAGGGGCTCATTCAATTGGAAACTGAGAGGGCTATTGCCTATTTTAATAGTTGAAAGTGATTGGAGAGCAACTAACGCCCTTCTCACGCCTACCATTTCCCCAAACACATCCACTTTACCCCCACTTTTATTAAATGACAAGCATTCTGGACTGGACACTACTATTTGTCTCCTTTTTGCTTTTACCTTTCAGTGTTTTAAAAATTGAAATAGCTTTCCTATTAAAGAGACATCTTTAAATTTTATTTCGAAACCGACTGCTAGGTAGTAGTACTCGCATTACATTTTGTCCCTACTAGGCGTTATATGTTGGACGATGTAGAGCAGAATCAAAACATTCAGTTTTTGCACTTGATTACCTAAAACTGATAGTTGACATTGCAAGAAATTAATTAAAAAAGCTTTTTCTACAAAGCAAGTTTTTCAAAGAAACGTTAAGAGCTCCATTAAGCCAAGAATGAGCAAAAATAAGGTCAAACAATCTTCCAAGTGTAAAACTACCACAAATCACTATCAATAAATAAATAAAACTCAAAACAAACAGAAATTACAATAAATAGCCATGTCATACTCAAAACAAGCAAAAATTAGCATCAGTAGGGCTGATAGACCCCATGCCCTCTCAAGACCAGAACACAATTTGCGCTTTACTAAAAAAGAAAAAAAATGACTGTGGATTGTCAGTTTAATTGACATACACTGATATTTATTCCCTAAGGTTTTGAAAAATTTTTATTTATGAAAGTAAGAACAGTGAAAACATTTCAAACGTATTTTGTTTTCAGTAACGTGCAAATTGTGTTCTTGTCCTGAGAAGGCATGGGGGTTATAAGCAATACTCTGGTAAATTTTTGCTTGTTTTAAGTTTTACTTGGGTATTTATTAGAATTAATTAAAAAAAACTTTGTCCACAAAATAAGTTTTTCAAAGAAAAGTAAAGAACTCCATTAAACAAAAAATGAGCAAAAATATAATCAAATATTCTACCAAGCATGAAACTACCACAAATCAGCATTGATAAATAAATGAAACCCAAATGAACAGAAATTACAATAAATAACCAAGTTAAACTCAAAACGAGCAGATATTAACATAAGTTGGGCTCAAAACCCCTATGCCTTCCCAAGGCCAGAACATAATTTGCACTTTACTGAAAAAAATATAAATGTTTCTACTTTTATAACTTTAATAAATCAAATAATATTAACATTTTGATTACTAAATATCAGTACTGACAATGCACATTTGTATTTTTTGCAATTTTGCAAAGTAAAAATTTTGTTCTGGCCTTTCAAAGGCATAGGGGTTTTGAGCCCAACTTATGTTAATTTCTGCTTGTTTTGAGTTTGATTATTTATTGTAATTTCTGTTCGTTTTGGGTTTCATTTATTTATCAATGTTGATTTGTGGTAGTTTCATGCTTGTTAAATTATTTGGTTTTATTTTTGCTCATTTTTTGTTTAATGGAGTTCTTTACTTTTCTTTGAAAAACTTATTTTGTGGAAAAAGTTTTTTTTAATTAATTGTAAAAAAAAGCAGTTCTCAATTTCAAAAATATACCAAATAAGCAAAGTTTTTAAGTCCTATGGTTGTGGTGCAGGTCTAAGAAGTTATCTAAGGAAGAGACATCACTGGTGATATGTGTTGTTTACTATCCACAATGTGGCCTTACTGTCAAGACCTTGTGACTTACTTTCAGCATTGCACTGACACTGTATAAATCTGTGCATCCTAATGCTGGTATCAGTGGCAACTTTAACAATTTGGATCCCAAATGCCAAAGCAATTCTTTGTCACTTAAGCAGAATGTCAGTGTCCCAACAAGAGGTAATTGTACATTGGATCTCAGTTTTAGTAACTGCCCCAAATATCACAATACCTCACTTACACTACCTCCAGTAGGTATGAGGACCACCTGTGTGCACTTGCCTAGGCACAGAAATATTAGGGGCACATATTTGAAATAAATAATCTAACATTTAATCATTTTGTAGTTTTTGAAACTTTGTCTTTATTAAAATAAAGTAGAGGTTGTAGTTGGCAGTAAATTACTTACTTAATGCAATGTTTAAATAATGAGAATTGGGCTACTGTAAGTATGAGCAAATTGAATAGGCCAGAACCACCACTGTTTTCCCCTGAAGGATAGCCTATGCCAATTGACTATCCAAATGTGGAGCCCTCTTACCCCTCCCCCCCCCCCTATAAGAATGCTGGAGTTACACCCCTGGGATAATCTAAAGATACTAATTTTACTTTATTAGCACCTTTCCTTAAGGCCTAGAAATGGCTGTGTATTAACAGTTTACTGAAGTCAGTGCCTTTTGGAGAAGGAAGGGATAGAACTAAAAAATTCAAAAGATCTTCTTGGGCATAATTTATTTTCTGTAAACATTCCAGAAATTTTCATTGACCTATTTAAATTGCTCTTTAGGATAAGTAGACCTATAGCAAATATCAGTAAATTTTTCCACAGTTCATATTATTGACTTACAAATAAAGTTGACCTGTCACTTGATGCCATTTTAATGCTCTTTATAAACATAATATTTGATTCTATTGGAAATTCAAATTTACCCACCCCCCCCCCCTAATGTGCAAATATATAACCTGAATTGGAATATACAATGAATTGTTGACATCAAAGTTTTGAATCAAAAAATTCAGTGTTAATTTTTTACACATTGAAAAATTTGAAATGGTAGGAAAATATCTTATATTTGATTTGCCTAACAAATGAGGTTTGAATTGTTATAAATAAGTATTTTTGGAATATGTTACTCTTGAACAACTTATTTATAAACTACTTATATGTTTTTAACCACTTTTCAATAACTTCTTTGTTTGGTTACAATTCAGGGTATATATTTGCGGATTAGGGGGGGGGGGGTGGCTGAATTTGAATTTGCAGTAGAAGCAATAATTATATTTATAAAGAGCATAAAAAAGGGTTAAATTTTTTACAGTTCACATTATTGACTTGCAGATAAAGTAAACATACCACTTGATGCCTTTTTTAATGCTTTTTCCAAATATAATAATCATTTTTGTCAGAAATGAATTTTACCCCCACCTCTATATATACCAATTCAGGGTATATATTTGAACATTAGGGGGTTGGAGTAAATTTTATTCCTGATGTAAATGAGAGGTAAGTTTAAACTTTATCAACAAACCCCCCTACCCCTAATGTGCAAATATATACCCTCAACTGGTATATATAGGGGTGGGGGTAAATTAATACATTTGGAAAGAGCATAAAAAAGGCATCAAGTGGTGTGTTTACAGTAAATATTTACCTAATCATATTATTGACTTGTGAATTAAGTGAGTATATCACTTGATGCCTTTTTTTATGCTCTTTCCAAATATAATAATCATTTTTGTTGGAAATAAATTTTACCCCCACCACTATATACCAATTCAGGGTATATATTTGCATATTAGGGGGGTGGGGGTAAAGTTCAGGCTTACCTCCCATTTAGATCAGAAATAAAATTTGCCCCCCCCCCTAATGTGCAAATATATACCCTGAATTGGTATATATATGGGTGGGGGGGGGGGGGTTGTAAAATTCATTTCCAACAAATATGATTATTATATTTGGAAAGAGCATAAAAAAAGGCATAAAGTGGTATACTCAGTTTATTTTTAAGTCAATAATATGATTTGGTAAAGATTTAATGTGTTTACTTTATTTGTAAGTCAATAATATAAACTGCAAAAAATTACCAAAACAGGCCAATCACCTCACCTAGAACTTTAGCAATATAAGTAAAGCAGGGCTATTCAAAGGGGGCAACTGTCCTGGATGCTGTAGCATAGGGGGGGGGGGGGGGCAACACAGCTGGGGGAATACCATGGGTGGTGCTTCTAGGCCTGTATTTTTATTTATACTGAGTAGAATGGGGCACAGTAATTAATTTTGAGCCAGGCACCAGCAGCCTTAGGTATAAGCCTGGGTAAATATTTACCAAATCATATTATTGAGTAACAACTAAAGTGAATATATCATTTGATGCCTTTTTGGTAAAGTTCTACCAAATCATATTATTGAGTTAGGAATAAAGTGAATACACCATTCAATGCCTTTTTTTATGCTGATTACAAATATAATAAGCATTTCTATCAGAAATGAATTTCAGCCCCCTTCTCTATATATGCCAATTCAGGGTTAGGTTAGGTTGTAGAAATAAATAGGCCTACCCTGAATTGGCATATAGGCCTATAGGGGGGGGGCTGAAATTCATTTCCGATAGAAATGATTACTATTAGCCTACCTTAATTACCTTTAATTCACACTTCAGAGCAAATTAAGGTCCATACTGGATCTGTTGTGCTCCGGGTCATGATGGCAAAAATTTGTCACTGTGTTAGGGCCCAGTGACACGCCATAGGAGAGGTCTGCTGGAGAGATGCAATTTAAGCCCACTCTGTAGCGGTGGCCACGAGGTAGATATGGCCTGTAAAGACCATTCTCAGTGGTATAGAGCTGACACCACCGCACAACAGCAACTTCGGATCGAGTATGCGAGATGGTTGGGTATGACAAGCGGCATCAGCCTCCTAGCAAGACACTCATTATGATAAAGTTGGCATCAGTCAGTAGTTGAGTGGGACGGACAGTCCCACTCATATTTCCATGACTTGTTATTCCATTCCATGTCAAGTCTGGACTTGAAGGACGCAGCCGTAGGTGCAGTCGCCGTTTCAGCTTGAAGGCTATTCCAATTGTTGACAACACGCTCAGAGAAGAAGTGTTGCAGTGTTTGTGTTTTAACAAAACGTTTTGACAGCTTATGTGATATATATTCATAATCAGCATAAAAAAAGGCATTGAGTGGTATATTCACTTTATGTGTAAGTCAATAATGTGATTTGGTAGAACTTTACCCCTTTTTTTAATGCTGATTACAAATATAATAATCATTTTGATCGGAAATGAATTTTAGCCCCCCCCATATATATCAATTCAAGATATATATTTGCACATTCGGGGGTGGGGGTTAGGTTAAAGGGGGGGATTAAATTCATTTCCAGCAAAAAGGATTAGGCTATTAGGCTATATTCATAATCAGCATAAAAAAGGCATTGAATGATATATTCACTTTAGTTGTTACTCAATAATATGATTTGGTAAAAATTTACATAAGCCTACAAGGTAAATAAGATATACCTTGTGAATATTCAGGATGGATCATTGCTTCAAAACCTGGATACTGTTCCTGACCATAACCCTGCTGAGGCATAGAATACATTTGTTCTACTGGATACATATAACTAGCAGCATCTTCAGGACCTGGTCTATTTCTTTTAGGCTTTCTTGAAGCCCGATTCATTTTTTCTTTCTTCTTTGCTATCCTTCTGCCCAAGATTTTTGAATTTGTTTATAATTCTTTCCTAAATGTTAAGCGGTAAGGAAAAGCAGAGTTGCCGACATTTCGGTATATGAATGTGTTGTCTGAGCATCCAAAAATGTGCAATTTAGATGAAATGTTTCTTTCTTACAATTGCAGAAACTAGAGGTTATTCATTTTTCCACTTGTAATACTGACTAAAACAAGCTTCTTAAACCTCTTTTAAAGCGGCTATTTAGCAAAAAAAGTTATGCAAACGAAAAAATCCTTATAAACATTCAAACAAAGTGACCCAAGTGAAAGTACGAAAATTATACAAACATGTGAATCCCCTACTTTGAATGAGATTTTTCACTTACAATATTTCTGGTAAAACATAGACGCTAAATAAAATTACTGAGAAAAAGCACTACTTTGGCGTGAAGTGACATTTTTTTACCAAAATTGATATCCAGTCGTGAAATATTTTGTTTTGTGTCATAAATTTACAAAATATGTCCCAATTTCACCCTTGTATGTCCCAAATTTCTAAAATATGTCACTTTTTCCTTTTTATGTCACTGTGTCACGGTACATAGGAATGTGTCTTATTTCTCGTTTTTCTTTAGATGGATGGGCAACAAGAACCATTTTGGCAGTCTGTAATCCTTCATCCGCGAAGCGTGTCCTCGCCATTTCAATCTTTCTCCCGTTATAGCCCTAAAAGGTGGGACAGAATCACATTTTCGTACAGCTTACTGTTTGGTATAAAATCAGTTAAACAATTACCCATAACAATTTGCAGTAATCCCTCTGGAAAACATCTGACAAATCTTTTTTCCATCTTGCAAAGTTTCCACATTTTAGAATGATACTTAATCACTGTCTTTCGTGTAACTTTCAATATTCTAATCTAAGTTCAAAGACTTATATTCCCATTCTTCTAAATTTTTTTAACTTTGATAAAGGACCCGAACCTTGACTATTTTACTTTTAATATTAACCATCTTTACTAATAATACTACTCAGACAGGTGAAGCTTTTCACTTGATTGATCTTCTCGTTACCCAATATCGCCGCTTCCCCTTCATTTATTCTATGTCAATGCAACTTAGTTTTCTTGTTATTAAGTATCAATTCTGTTGTTGCATCCTAAACTCTTAAGAAATGCTTAAGGCGCGATGCTGTTTAACTCCTCATTCAATACGAAATAAGCTACTAACATAATTTCCTAGCTAAACTGCAGCAATGATGTTCTCATACTTGGCACTACTCACTTGAATGTATCTATCAGGTATACCGTACGAGGATAACTTTTTCATTGAAGCTAATGCATTTATGAGGTACAAGGATAACGCTTTAACTGAAGCTTTTCTATTGGCTAGATAAAACACTTGTTCTTAATCCGTAATAATGAGGTCTAAGAAGGTATAATGACACATGCTGTTCTTAGCTATAAGTCTTCGGAAACGTAGACAACTTCTAACTGCAGGGTGCTGGAATGTTTGTTTGGTAAGATGCCTTACGACCCAGTCGTTTGAATGTTGGGGGTTATTACATTGCAACATTGACATCAAGAGCGTGTCAAAAACTCAAATAAACAACACTGTAGAAGGCTCATAGACCTGTAATCCGGAGAATGACTCTTCATTCTCTTTTTCAACTCCTGATCCCTTGATGGATCTGCGTATGGTGTAGTGGGCATCATCAAAGCCCCCTCGAATCAAGATCACTTCTCAAGTGAGAACTTATCTCACACAGAGTAGTAAGAACACGATTCAAAGGCCACCTAATCAACATATGAGCTATTATACGTAGTTTATACTCCAACCAGAAAAGCGCCAAAGAGCAAACTAGGTCTTTTCTACTTGGTTCTAACTTGCTCACTCAAGAAGTTCCAGAAACAAGACTTCACCTTGATTGGAAGTAATTTTAACGCCAGAATTGAATGAAAAGTGTCCAATGTTGCGTCTGCCGTTGGCCATTTTGGTATTGGAACTAGATGTAGCAGGGAATCAAGGTTTCTTCAGTTTGCCATGACGAATGATTTTATCAGTACCAATACCCTATTCAAACACATATTCAGCCATAGAGCCACGTAGTATTCAAGAGACTGTGAAGAAAAAGCCAAATTGATTACATCCTCAAGTCCCGACGTTGGAAATCGATGGCTACGAATAGTAGATCATGCATCGGAGCAGATATTGGTTCAAGACATGAATTGGACCATTTCCTATTCAAGCTAGATCTAAATTTTCGACTAGCAGCTAGCAGAAAGACGAAACCTCCACAAAAATTTGACACTAATCACTTCGATGACGTTGATATACGACAGGCATTCAGATTAGAGATCTATAAATGCTTTGAAACTCTCCAAGTGCAAACAACTGACAAGCGAACCCCACAGCCTGGATGAAAAGTGGATGACCATGCGCAAGACTATTCTTGAGGCCGCAGAAGCTACGATAGGATATCGCAAAACACTATCCAAGAAATGGATGTCAGCACCTGCAAACCAGCTGGCTGACAGCAGGCAACAGAATTCCGACAGAGAGTCAGATTTTTTCAAGAGCCGGAGAAGAGAATTCTTCAGAGTCACTACTATCTTTGTCAGTCTCTTTAAAAGGGACATATAATACAATGACTGATACCTTTCGTTTGTTAGTCATAAAATAAGTAACTAGAATTCTATTTTTAATACCTTCCCCACCTAAGCAATACTTAGAAGCTTCCATGTTTATCATGAGCCCTAGTCCCGGCCTATAAATTTTCTGCATTAGAAAATAAAGTCTATATCACCTAATTTCATGTTTCGTACCCCCTGGGATAACAGTTTCTGAGATTCGTGCACACAAATATTATACTAGAATATTGAGACAGCCCATAATAGACAACGTAGATAGAAGATGTTTTCATACCAAAAAAAACAACACCAAAATGAACAAAATCGAGAAAAGTATCCATTCATCAGAATCCTGCGCAATATTGTGTCGTTTACTATGCAGATAAATTAAAAATCTTAAATATTTCTTAAATATTTTCTTAAAATTTTCTTCTTAAATATTTCAATGGAGCCGACGTTTTTAACTGTAATTGATTTCTTTTGTTTCAACAATTATTCTTGTACAATGGAAACAACATGGCGCATAGAAAAAGAAAAATTAGACAAATTGACTTTGACTATTTTTACCGATTTCCAAAATTCTCTTGCAAAACTAATTTTACTCTCAAAACGTCATTCAATGGAGTACAATTATTACACTTATGCCGTCAATAATTGTGAATAATTAAAATAATCAATAATGAAAGCGCGGTTGAATTGCTCCATTGAAAAATGTTGATAAACTTTAGGGCACTTTTGCCACACCAAATTACTTCGTAATATGAATCAGTTATGCCTGGTATTCCATGGGAGCAGGTGTTCACCCCTCAGGAAATAACCACCTGTAAAATACCCCTCTCCCCGCAGAAAAAAAAAACCAGGAAATACCCCTGCCCCTGTGGAAAATATACCCCACCGGAATATACCTATTAAATTTGGAATATACCTATATCCTTGTATGGTATACTAGATAAATGCATTAAAGTTGTTAGTACTATTTAAGAAAATAACATCGATACGGTTAAGGTAGGAAATGAGCTCAGTAGCTGGTTTCCTATTAAATTAGGAGTTAAGCAGGGTTAGGTTCTATTACCAACTATGTGGACCATTTTGATGGACTTTATCGTAAGAATTACAACAAAGGCAATGGGAAAATAAGGAATCAAATGGGGAATTAAATTTCTTCCTGACTTAGATTATACTGATGATTTAAGTGTTCTAGATGAAAGAATTAGCAAAATAAATGCACTTTTAGAGGTATTACGAATTCAGGGTGCAAGAACAGGTTTGAAAACTAACGCTAAGAAAACTAAGCGGCCATTACTAGGAATAAGTGAAGGTGAAACGGTGATGCTGGATAACGAGTAGATCTATCAGTTGGATAGCTTTCCATACCTAGGTAATATTATTAGTAAGGGCGGTGGGGGCGGTGTTAATGTTAAAAGTAGAATAGCCAAGGTTTAGGGTATTTTTCTACAGTTAAACACATTTTGAAGAATAGGAAGATAAGTCTGCGAACAAAGATTAGAATATTGGAAACTGCACTAATGACAGTGGTCTACTATGGTTCTAAACCATGGGCGCTCCGAAAAACGGAGGAGAATTTACTAGGTGTTTGTCAGAGAAATTGCCTACGGTCTTTTTGGGTACCTGACTGACTGACCGTATCTTAAACAGAAGACTGCAGGGGAAAATCGGGTTCAATCCTAAATTCTAGGGCTATGATGAGAGTAAGGTTAAGATGACTAGAACAAGTTCTGCGAATGAAGGTTGACAGATTGCCAAATATTGTCGTTGTCAGCCACCATTCTAGGGTGGAACGAAAGGTAGGTCCTACCGGAGCGCGCATAGCAGTGTCGGCCTCAGGTGGCTTGGTTGTACCGCAAATTGTTAGTAATAGTACTAGTAGTAGTAGTTTGCCTTTGTAGTATCAGATTTTTTGGAATTACATTTAAATTGAAATAATGAAAATAATCAGAAGCCTTCTTTTTTTGCGTAAAATGTTACAGATCGAAATAAAATACACCAGAAGTGGCTCCTTTGGGTGGCCTTTTCATTCCTTATCATAAATCACCTTAAATTCTTTTATGTAGGCGTAAGAGGATGGCTCCCTGTGGCTCGCAAGCCAGTGCTTACTTCAAAGTTTGACTAAGGACTATGGGATCCCAATGTAGATACAAGTCCTTCCGCTCCCAGTCCATGTTGCAACTCACTTGAATGACTTCAGGGTTTAAGATTGGATGCTTTGACTACTTTGTAGGTTCTAAAGTGGAGCTACACGGTTGGGGTAGAGGTGGAAGCGTTCTCTTCGGCTAGTAGCTAGTTGGAGGATTTCTGGGAGTCTTTCCATATTCTCTTGTCGGGGATGATGGGCAGAAGCTTTGAAGTGGGAGTTGCCAGTAGATGATTAAATGCTGCAATGACATCACCTCTTTTTTCTTATGGTTGTTGAGGATAGGAATTTTTAATGCTGCCTGCCTCTTGTGGTAATAGAGGGTTCTCAGGTTGTACGGTATTTTCGTTGCACGTCACTCAACACTTGAAAGGAATGGCGTGCGTGTAACTGAACCACCGTGTAACTGAACCCCAAGCAACTGAACCCCTATAACTAAACCACCGTGTAACTGAACCACCGTGTAACTGAACCACCATGCAACTGAACCCCTTTATAACCGAACGCCCGTGCAACTGAACCCTCATATAACTGAACAACCGGGCAACTGAATCCCATTTAACTAAACCCTCGTGTAACTAAACCTCCGTGCATCTCAACCTCATTTAACTGAACCCCAATGTAACTAAACCCCCATGTAACTAAACCCCCGTGTAACTGAACCACCGTACAACTGAACCACCGTACAACTGAACCACCGTGGAACTGAACCACTGAACTCAGATTTTCAGTTCACTTTAAATATTAGGCAATATCATTGGGTAAAACACAAGTTAGAATTTTTACATGTTCAACCTTGTTGAAATTGTTTGTTTATTAAATTCATGATATAAACACCTGTCAAAAGTATTCACGAAAAAGCTTTGTTTTGTTTTTGCAAAAGAAAAAAAGGATCCGATGTAACAAACCATTAAAGCTGATTTATTACACTGCTTTCCAGATGAATCAGAACTTTCGGACGTTAAGTAATGAACATATGTGTTGAAAATATTTGAACTTTGTGAATCCAGATAACAAATTTTGAGCAGATGTCCTTGAGGAGATTGCAACTAAAAAGGACATGGGAGTGGGACTGGTTGCACTCCAGCCTTTTTTTCAACATTCCTTCAACTTGCCCTAAAAATTTTAACTTCATATCGTCAGGTTTATACCCTTAGCTGTTTTCGACACATTGCAGATATAACGTCTTTTGAAACTGAATGCACATTGTACCTCTTGATTTAGTTGAAGAAGCTCCTAAATATTTTCCAAACAGTGTGACGGCTGATACCATCAGCCATTGTAAATATTCCTGGTATTTCCTTTTCACAACCAATAAATGAATAAAGGCTTTTTGATTGTTTTGGCATTCTTTTTGACATTTCCCTAAGGTTTGACCTTAATGCTGCATTCTTTTTTTATTTATAGGATCAAATATGCCCTCTTTTCTTGATAAAAAAAAAACTTATATGTTAACAATAGGCAACTTGTATAACTTACAGCCCTTGCACCAGAGGCTAAGGGTAATGAACCATAGTTATTTAACTACGGTAGAGTTATTTAACCTTTGAACTGTTTTAAATAAAATGACCGTCTCAAAATTTACGTATTCGGGGAAAAAACTAAATTACAAAATTTAGTATTTGGGGAAAAAAAGGGTGGAATGGAAGCCCTCCGATCACTTTTAACTTTGAAAAAGTGCTGAAAAATTTTGATTTCCAATCCAATGAGCCCCCCCCCCAAGTTAAAATAATTTTTTTTCTACAAAAACCTTATGTGTTAGCAATGAGCAACTAGCTTAACTTACAGCCCTTGCCCCAGATGCTGCTGGTGGGGTTGTTAACCGCAAAAGGCATGGCTATTTGACCTTCAGACTATTTTGAACAAAAGGTTTATTTTTATTTTGATCGGATGTATTTGGTGGGGATGTAGGTTAAGAGGGAAAGGCTTATTGTCCTCTGATTACCTTTGATTCTTCAAAATTGAACTTGAACTTTCAATCTCCAATCGAATGAGCCTCCTTCAAAGTTATTACGACCATTCCTTCTATAGAAACCTTAAATTTTAACAATTGATAACTTGCAATAACGTACAGATTGCTCATACAGGTGTATCAGCAATTTTTTTGGAACAGCTTTGCGTATCAAGATGGAACTTTTGGGGTATCTACCTGCTAATACTTCTTTTAATACTGCTGCTACTACTGTTACTAATACTACTAATTCAACACTATTATTACTACTACTGCTCCTACTACGACCTCTGATACTATTAAACTAGCACTATTAAGGCTACAGTAGAGTAGTACATTCCATTTCTGTAGCCTGTATAGCAATTCCTATGTTATTTCTCTACAAGTGATTAAACACGCTATGAAACTACGTTCTATTTGCCTATGCCCCGTTGGTACCCTTCCAAACGAGCGGGGATTCCCCTCCTGTTCCTAAACATTGCAAAAAAGATAGCAGTATGAACGGGGATTCCCCACACAAGTTTGTTTCAACTCCAAGTTTTTTCAACCAGACAGGTTTCTGGGCCAACTCTAAGTTTCTGGGCCTTTACGGTCCATGGCAGCTTTCCAAGGCAGATTATCAGACTGGTTATTTGGCAGTGTATAATGTAGTCAAACATGTTTTGAGAGTATGATCATAATTATATAACTCAACCGAACCGGTTTTCGAGGTAACATCCGTTTTTTATGAGCCAATCAGAGAGCGGAGGTTACTCCATATACGATAACTTGATTTGTGGTTGGGATTTGAATAAAAGGACTGGTTTTCATTGCGGTTCATATTGGTACGAGACTTAAATTCAGAGAGAATAGTTTATTCGAGAGGATATTATTAGAAAATAATGAGTGGTGCATTTACACTATTTGAGATTAATTATGAAGTCTACAGCAGCAGCAACGGTATACGATTACCCAATGTGGCTGTGGAAATAGCCGGAGGCAGTAGACTATGCCTTGAATGGGACAATATGTATGCTAGATACGTGATATCATTCAGCAAGTTTAAGCAGGAGGAGCAACTATGTTTTGCTTGAAAAGTGAATATTCCCCATATAAATAAACTTCGGTCAGGATTAGATGTCCTATCGAAATATATCGATGAGAACAAAATGCATTAGTGAATATTATTATTGTAATTATGTTCAATAAATGTGTTTCTAAATCAAAGGTATTTTCCTTTCTATTGTAGACTAGCGTATATTTTTTAGAATAGAAAAAAATTCAGGTTAGAAGTTAGTTGTGAGAAAGTTAGGACTCTAAAAATGGATAGATTTGAAAAAGAGTGAATCTTGAGGAATCTATTGCTTATGGAAACAGTTTGATTCTAGATGACGATTTTCTAGAGCTGTCTATTCAAAGGAAGATATTTTCTTGAGAAACGTTTGTCGATATAATGAAAACTGATTCTTCATCATTAATCTATTGTTTGTAGCTTCTACGTCGTGGTCCAAATTCATTTACACAATTTATTGATATATTTATCACGACACAGAAAAATGATATTGTGGATATGCTTTTAAACACTAGTTTAGAAATTTAGGACTTTTTTCATGAGAAAGATGGTGCTCGAGGATGATTTACTCCTCTCTCACTATCTCCGACAATTTTTGTTGTTGCTAGCTCGGTTTCATTGTGGCAGTGAGAGTGTCAACACATGAAAAAATGTTCCATACATGTCCCCTATGTATGTACACCCTAGGCAGTCGGTCATCATGTTAGAATTGCACAATGATTGATGTGTATGATGGAAAGTGTAGATTCTGCAAACCGTGTAAGTTGCATAGAGGATATGCTGTTCAAACTAAAGATTGTAATTCCTGTCTTGAAGAGGTGTGTGACTCTCATCCTAGAGGGCACTTATGCTCCAATTGCCACTATGATAAATATAATCAGTGGGAGAATACATATCCCGGTATGATTGGAAAGAATCCTAACCGTGATTTTAGTTTATTGCTACAAGATTGGTATCGTCGCGGTTTTAGATTGTTCTGGGAGGAGGAGTCGGGTCAACGATTCAACTGTTGGGACAACAAAAGAATATGGTTTCTACGTCCTCGTTGTGAAGACAATGGGTGTTATGATTATAAGCCCACTGATTTTTATTTGGCAGTGCCGGAATGGGATTCGACACTTGAGGACACTGTTTGTGAAATTGCTTCAAATAGACAAATTGAAACATGTGAATTCTATAGAATGAATGAGAATAGTATCATTGACTATACAAAGAGATATGACAAGAGTGAAGTTACACTCTACTGTAGAAAATGTGACCTTGACATTGCACTACATCAGGATCAGTACACTGTGAATTCAGATAATCTACCTGCACTAGTTGTTGTCGACAAATACCCATACCTAGTAGAAGATGCAATCTAAAGAGTAAGAAAAGTCGTTTTATCATGTATATAAATTTTTATCATTTATTAATAAACAATTTCACATACATTTTTAGAAAATTTTATTCCTAGGGCACTAAAACCAATATTAAACACGCATCTAAGTATATTTTCCACTAGAAAGTCGTTCAATCGAGGTAAGTCAACGTAAATGTCAAGAAACTGCTTGTAGGTATAGCCACGACATCTGAACATGAAAAAGAGTAGAGCATGAAAGCCATATGTCTTAGTCGTTAAATCCTGTACTCTTCGTTGATTTTGAATAATGGTTTTCCCACTGCTTTCAATAAAGTTGCTAATGTATGGAGTGTAGAATTTATACGATACGTCAAGAGGATAAAAAAAATCAATATTTTTCACTGTTTGAAAGATGCATAGCCAATGGCTTGTCTTCAAAGTCGATGGACTGCTATTAACAATTATTAAAGTGTTCTTAACACTTGAAATTGTTTCATTGAATTCCAACTGTATACAGTAAGACTTGTACTGGGACATGTATGGATCCATACTAAATACGTTTATTATTTGGTTTGTGTTCATGGTGCTAAGTCTAGTAGAACACTGCCGTCGGGAGTGGTTTCACAATTTGTTTCGAATTGACTAAATGATATTAACGTGATGTTCTGAGTCAAAGCATTGACAAATGTGCACCCTAAACGTATATTCACTGTTCGCACTATTATCCTATCCTGAGTCTCTGACGTGTCCAAAACAAATAACCCATGATTTTTGTAAAATATTGAATCAGTTATTCCATCTTAAAACAATTGAGAGTCATGATCTAGGGATGGCATAGTCAACTCTTAGAGAGTTCTATAGGATTTTTTGTCAAATGATAGAGCATATAGTGGAATACCATTCACTTTGCCCACAAGGCTATATAGACCGAACAAATTAAAATCATGGGGGGATTCAGTCCAGGATCCAACAGCACTGCCACTCTTCACAAAGGCCAAAGCCAATTTTGATTGGATTTCTCCATTGATAAATGATAATTCGCTATAGCTACGAGAGCCGGTGGCAATGTGACTTTGATTGGTGATCGTATGGGGGACAAGAAGTTTAATGTTGTTGCGATTGGCTCTTAGCTTTTCCACTGCCAATGCAACAGAGCTCATAACTTGTTGTTTTCGGACGTGGAGAAATGCCGATGTGATAATGAAATTTGCATCGGATGTTGCAGGAAGTGTTTTTCTCAAAAGGAAATTCGATGGGGCAAGCTGTAAGCTTATGTTCGTCTTTAAATTGGGGGGTAGCCATTGGCATTTATTGAATATCTCAGAATTTAATTTTCAGATCAGATGATACTTTTGGGTCAATGCAGTAGCAAAATCACTGTCAGTATGTACACCTGATCGTTATTCATAGCCTAATGATTGCCCTCCAAATACGCTTTTAGCGTCACCAACATAAATTGTATGTAGCTTGCATAGTTGAATAAATTGTTGCTAGTGCTCACCAATGTTTCATTAATGAATGCATTAATTAGTTTAAACAAATTTCGTTTGGATACAACTCTCGTAAGATAGACCATCGGCAGCAGTAGGAGTTGTATTGTCTGACTTTTTCTTCATTGCAACATTTAAATCAATAAATGTTGATGACAAACCAATGAAATAGTCTTCATTAGAAAATATTTGAAAATGTATGTATTCCGAGAGGGGTTGTCGGGGATGAAATTGTTCAGAGTAGCCATACTTGACACTGACATCAACATTTTCATCATTGAATAGATTCAATGAGGAACTAATTGATGGATATGCTTCCTTGTGGGGGAGATAAGTCATCTTAAGAGAAGAAATCCTTCTTTGATCTAACAATCTTTTTCTTTTTCTTTTTCTTCTTCTGCTTACTGGTTTTCCTTGTTTGATTCCTCAATGTCTTGTTGATGTCCTTTGCTTCCTACCAGGGTGGAGACTGATGAGTGAATGACGCGCACGCATCCTTTTCAATTCCTCCCCATTTTGTCGAGATTTTAATTGCTCACCAACGGCTCTTGCTGAAGATCTAATATTTTCCTTAACTCTCTCCTTGAAATTCTTGCCTGACCCCCAGTCCTGTAGTGTGGAGGCAGCAAAATTTGATGCAGCAGGCACAAGATATTTTCTGGCAAAGGGTAGTTCAGAACGACATAGCCTAGCAAACCAGCTACAAAAACCATAGCCAGACACTATAGTACGACCCTTGCAGTAGTCCGATCCATTGCCTATTTGAAGTGGACTCAAAGCACCAACATAGCAATCGATATCGGGGCAGACAAATGGAATTCTATTGTTCATTTTAGGTGATTGTACTGTCGCCTACAATGGGTCGAAAATTACATGTAATCACTGCTAAGCCTTTTGTTATTGCTAGAGGATCACCCAATTCACTTCTTAGTGTTAAATCACAGAGTTCCAAATACGAAGTGTTTACAGGAACATACTGAAGATGCTGTATATTATAGTGATGAACAAGTTCATGAGTTGTTTTTCGTTCAAGAACACGTCGGAGGGGGACATTTGAATTACCGACTCTCGATGTTTCCACAAAGGATGCATAGAGAAATATGCAAAAGTCCGAGGCAAAACCAAATGGATAATCAGCAAAAATAACTTGATCCATCCCGTAAACGGCGCCAGCATTTTTCTATTGATCGTATTCTGTTTAAAGCCAAGAACGTCTCTCAGATTATCATTGAGAATAATTATTTCAGTGTCAACAGGTGAGGTAATGTAAATTCTATCGTGTTCCAATGAATAATTAAAATGGAATTTACCATTCCTACGATATGAGATTTTTCTATTGATTGTACGACACAAATCTGTCATATTATCGTATTCAATATATTTCAATTTGGCATATGGATATTAGCTAGATTTAAGTGCTTCAACCCATTCATAGTCAACAAAGAGTGTCCAATCGAATGGTTTAACTTTTATATCATACACACTATCCTTTCTCAGGATTTCATAGGTATTTTTGAGAATACAATCGACAAGAGCTCCTTCAAGCACACCGACTTCTTTTAGGACAGGGGAGAGTTTCGCCCATTCACCACTTGTTGCATTCAAGGTATTGTTAAGATGAGTTGAAACGTTGTACAGGAATTTTATATTAAAATAAGTGGTTACTGCCAGAATTTTATGCAACTATCCAAGAAAAGAACTCGCATTTGGGTCCTATCCACAAATATAGTAACTATTTCTTACCCCTTTGAGTACGAGTCCTTAATATATTTTCAATTTGATAGATTTCACTATTATTTTTAACCTTTTGTAGTTCATAGTCCTAAAAGCGTCCGATAATCTCTTCATCTTTGGTATTGTGCAAACGATAAGTTATGGGTTCAGTGTCTAGGATGTTCGCATCTTTAAAAAGATCTGTGGGCCACAAGTAATTCCCCTTTTTAAAAACATTAGTTCTCATATTAATTCGAACAGTATCACCAACATTGAATTTATTTTTCTTCTTGACAGTCGTTTCAATGGAATACTGTTTAAGAAAGGAGTCAATTGTATCATGATCGGAATGGTGAACTTCCGTTGGCGTAGAGTTGGACAATGATCGATGAGGTCGTTGATTATAAATCAACATGATTTTATCCAAATAATGAGTAAAAGCTTGTGTATTTTTCAATGCACAATATATTGAAATTAAAAGCCAAATAGTTCTTATCAATCATTCGACTAATGCAACCTTTATAGGACGATGACTATGATGGAGCAGTGTACTAAATTTCAATGGTACTTTTGAAACATGGGGTTAAACAAATTCCCTTGCACAATCCGTTTGAATTTTTTTTATATGAATCCTTCTCGAGAATACTTCCAAAGGCCCGAGCAACTTCGACGCCTCTCTTTGATCGCAATGGAATTGAATATGCATAACAACTAGAAACACTGATTGTATGTAGAATGTACTTGTACGGTGTATTGTGACGTCGTTGAACCTCATTTAGAGCCAGGAGATCTGCTTGCATTATATGCAATTGGAAAAAGGCTTTAGTTTTTCGATATTGATTAGCCCGAAGTCTATGATTTCTATGCAGAGTGTAACTTGATTCATTTTGTAGATAGTCTTGTACACTTTTATTGTGAACACCAGTGACCTTGGAAAGAGTGGTGGGTGAACTTAAACTCCCCACTTCACCAATATTTTCATAAACACCTTTCAGAACTTCAACCATTTTGAACGTAAACACCATGTGTAACTTCCGCTACCCTTTTGTATACTGGCGGTTCGTGGTGGTGGTGCTGGTGACGTTGACTTGATACGTCTTCGCTTTTGTCTAGCTATCAGTGGTGTGCTAGTATTTTCCAAAATTGATTTAAAATCTTCTTCTTCTTCTTCATATTTTAATGGTGGTGTTGACAATGATGCATGTTCATTTAATTTTTTTAGAATTTGTCTATTGTTAATAAGACTTTTGGGGAAGTCTAATGTATTTAGAAAGTTGTATAGATGAGCGTCAAATAACAATAGTCCTTTACGATCTGTAACCATAGCATAGATTAAATAAACTGGATTATAGCTCTTGACGTGAATTATAATCTCCTTCCCATTGCTCTCAATTTGAATATTATCTTGACCACTTTCCATGAGATAAGCTAGGAGTCGTTTAATTTGTTCACGATATGAGTGGGGCATTAGATTTCCAATTTTCAATACATTTGAATCCAATTCTTCCTTCTTTAATTGTGTTCCAGCAGACTCTTGAGGAGATGATTCTTTTTTGTGATCAATAGCAGCAGCAGCAGTGGCCTTCGACCGATAGGGCTTATGTTTGTCCACTCGGCGAAGTGCATCTTGAAGTAAAAGCAGTTTTTTATCATCCTCAATATTCTCGTTGTCAAGGAATTTACTCAGATTGTTCTCAAAGTGTTCCACAGGTGAGAGAGCGAGTTCTATTGGAGTAAATCTATAGGGTTTTTCCCTCTAGAGAAAACTGTTTACAAGTCATGCAAATATCGGCAGTAAAAGTGTAAAAAACTACTGCCCGCCTGAAGATGTCGTTTTTTTTAAACTATTTACTTTGTTTTTAGAGGCCAATGTACGTACAATGGAACGATGTTGGTTTCTCCGTTGCTTAACTACTTCTGGCAGTTGAACATTACCCTCGGTCAAATTTAAACAATGTTCAGATATTAGATTAATGAAATCATTGTCAATACCATGTTTGAGTATGGTTTTCCTAAGCGAGGGTTTTGAAGTACTTACAACTGAAAATAGATGTCTATTTGCATGTAGTTTCTTCAGTGTCATGATAGCAACTAATAGGTCTTTTTACTGTTCACGGGGAGACATACTGTAATTTCATTGTTGAAAATATCTGTGACTACACGCAGATCCTCGGGTGAATTTTGATTAAGATCCAATAGGATATAGAAGTAGGGTTTATTGGTTGCCTGATTGTATGCTGAGAGCAGAAATTTGGGGGCGCCTGGATAGATTTGTTTATCGACGGTTATTAGCGAGCTGGAATCACGAACAACTCTGTAGATGATATAATAGGTGCAGTTCAATGCAAGTGTTCGCATACATTTGATCTGATGAAAGAGATTGTGTAGAACCAGAGTAACGGAAATCTGTTCATGATGAGAGCGAACGGTGAACAATTGCAGCATTTCCTGGGACCATTGTTCAATAGATTCAGCCAGATCGTCAATAATCAGCCAAGAGTTTGGTTCAATAATGTTGAAAACATCAAGTCCCTGTATGAATTGTATCTGCACCAATCCCGTGGTGGCAGCAATTGCTTTTATTTTATCGTATGACTCCTGCCAAATACTGTAACAATAGTAGATTTTTTTCGGCTTTTCCACAAACATTTTATCGCAATTTTTTATTATTTTAGTTAAGAGTGTTGTTTTGCCTGACATTGACGGCCCACACAGAAACGATCTGAATGGTGTTTTAAATTGATACATGTTCCCTTCAATAGTTCACCTGGACAGCCAACTGTAGACCGTAGCTGTATAATTACTAAATAATTTCCCTACTCCATTCAAGAACAAAAAATCAATAAAAAATCATATTGCTCTTATCATAAAAAATAGCACTTTACAGAAAAAAAACAAAGAAAAATACACTTTTTAAATTTATTTATAAAAAATGCACTAAGCACTTAAAATAATATCACTTTTTTTAAGTTGAATGCAACATGTACAAAACCACAAAAAAAATCTGCTCTAAGAAAAAAAAAGATAACTTTGGTAGTGGCTGGCGGTGCGTCCCCTGCTGGCGGCCGGTCCCCCCCCCCCTGGGCCGCGAGGCCCCCTCCCAAAGGCCGCGAGCCCCCCCCCCCCAAAGGTTTTAGGAAAAAATGTACTGGACTTTATTCAAACCGAGACTTTCCCTATGGAAAACACACTCGGCCCGGTCTGAAGTTAAATAGTGCCCAAGGGGGAGGGTAGTCACACCGTATTGACAAAAATAGACCTTGTCGGAGACGGTACTCATGGCAATTTTTTCTACATTTACAGTAAAGTTCCTGTAGTTGAGAGAACGAATTGCCAGCAATTTGGCTCGTGGAATTGTATTTTCAGCAATACAATTCCTATAGATGTCCATGTCGAAATTCTTATCCACATAGCGCGTGGGTACTCCTTTGCAACGTTTCTTGATTTCCTCGTCGTGTGTCTGTATAAAGTACACCTTCGGACTTACAAACATACCACGGGAAATCATGTCGCTTCCCGTTTCTGATTTAAAAAATTAAAGCTGATTTGGCGCCCGACGTTTCACTAGCTCTGGGTATAGCCCACTCCAATTGGTGTAGTCCATTCGTGAGCTGATAGTTTCACCGTGCGCCAAATCATCAATTAGATTTGGGGTGTTTACTTTTAACAGTAGAGAATCTGTTTCCCCGTAGCACACCTCTACTTGCCCCTTTTCCGGCCAATGTACCCTAGCCACATTGTAGTAGAATTCCAACATGAGCTTTTTAGAGATCTCCAAGATCACACTACCTGCAGCAATATTTTTATTCAGGACAATGATTCTTTTTTTCCTATTCAATAGTCTCATGTCCGGGCCAAAGATCGTGAAGGAAGTGTGATTTGGATCGGCAATAATTCGAGCGCATTGTTTGGGATGAATCACGAGGTTAAAACCATTCCTATTGCGAAGACTCTCACACATTTTTCCGAAAGCCGAATTCAAAATGAGTTTATAAATTTCTTTTTCGGCTTTCGTTTGTGCTTCAGAACGTTTCTTGACAAAAGTGTCAACAAACATTTTCAGATATGGTTTTTGACTAAACTGGAGTGCTCTGTGAACCTTTTTGACGTTGAAACCGTTGTTGCACATCCATTTTAAGGTCACATGATGCACAACAATATTTTTTTTTGGCAGAAGGTCAGCAATAAGTTTTTGTTTTGAAGGTGACCAATGCAATCCGTCCACCTCGACTAAACGCCTATTGCGGGGGCTCAAAGAGTCCCTAGTCCCAGGTCTATTGATGCACGGGAAAAAAAATCCTTTACTGAATCGTAAAGCTCAACTGGTATCTCCCCATCAATTTCAAAAAACCATCCAACCGGTCCATTTTCCTCAACACTGTCGTCGTCAATGTTGGGGAAATGGGGAGTTTGAGGGTCAATGAATCATTTATAGTCAACGCAAGGTCGCGCATATTGGGACATGGCCGAGGGGTAGAGAGAATTCATATCAAGGAAAACTGCATCCGATTTTGTCCCCGTCTTCTCTCCAGTTGGATCAGTTTCCAAGATACGATCCCAGTGAAAAACGTATCCACCCTCATTGACCTTTCAATGAACAGGTGCTGATCAATGTCTGTGATTAGCCCAATTTTTTCCCCAGTAATTATTAGGATGAGGTCCATCACCAGATGAGGAGATAAAAATAATATCCCAAATCAAGATTAAATTCCCATAGATTTTTTCCGTATTTTTACACATAATGTCTAACAAAGTTAACACATCACTCGACAAATACAGCTTGCAGTAGTCAAACCCATTTTTACACCCTCCCTCTGCCCAAACTTTTTTAGCAAAACTATAATCATCGGGGGTGCAACTACGATCGTGTAGACTGTGATAAAACCATTCAATGAAAGGAATAAGTTTCTTGGCGAATCTCCATATCTAACATTGATAATGATAACGATAGATGTCCTTGACCATTAACAAATCATATAAATCATTTATAAATTGTTGATCGAGAATGAGTAAAGCATTGCAGGCGTTATCGTTTTTCTGCACCTGAATTTAATCCGCTCAATGATTTGGTGAAAAATCTAGGAATCTAAAAAGCGAATTTTATTCGTGTACTCAACGGCGTCTTCAACAAATTTCCACCTAAATTCCAAAACAAGCAACTTTTCCGATGATTTAGGAATGATATTGTAGGAAAAGCTGTCTATCACCCATGCACCATCCACTGTTCCATTTCTTTGAAGATGTGCCATTGCTGGTAGCACATACTTCAGATCGTAGCATAAAAACCGGAAGAAAGAGTTGCTGTTACATTTTTAACTTACATGAATTGTGAGCCCACCCCCGAAAGTTATTTTTTCCCGTTGAATTGGGATCAATAAGGGGATTATGATCCTGGACCGTGTCTTTTGGGGCAAGAACAACTCAACAAACCCAACAAATTGTCCCCTTTTCTAGTGCCAGTTGCTCTTTATCTGATAATGTCATTGGGTAGTTGGTGTGACGCAATCGTGAAATTGCGCTGTATGCTGTTTTTATTAAAGATACCAATAACTTTTCCATACTACCCTCCTCATCCATAGCAAAAAAAAACACTACCAACAGCATTTTACTATTGGAATCGCGACGGGCATGCGCATAAGAACACGCAACTAGTTTGTGTTCCTTGCCTATATTTTGCTTTGATGGGTCTGACACCTCCACCAGTCTTGATTCACAATCCAAACACACTATGTCAGTCTGTAGCACAAAATTTTGGAAATTTTTAAATTGTAAAGTGTTTTTGCCTTCTGCCGGTATGTCGATTCGTTGATTGCCATGAATTTTACAATAGCCAATGTGATCCGAGAAGGTTTGCTCGGATCTAAATGGGGAAAGGCACATGGGGCAATAGAGACGTTCCCCTTTCTGAACGCCTTGGGATAAGAGTCGACTTATTGCTGTAACGGGGAAAAAATAACCATAGGAATTTACATCTTTGGGAGGCTCGTAAATAACCCAAACCCAATTTTTAACATTATCTACCATCGGTGTCCTCACTGAATATAAAACCCCTTTTTTATTTGGTTTCTTTCCCCCATTTACAAATTCTGTGTCATACTGGAGAACAACCACCCCCAACCCAAGATTTTCATTTGCTTTTTCAAATAAGGTTATTTCTTTCAAGAACACCGGATACTTCCCCTCTAAACAGTCAAAATTTACTTTAGGGAAATTTTCTCCACCGTTACGAGCAAGTCCGTCGAGATTTTTCATTGTTGAATCATTTTTTAATGTTTTATTGGGCTGCTACTAAAAATGTATATTTAAAGCATTCCAGTCCCGTTTCAAATTTGATACCCTGAACCCCTTTGGTAGCCGACAAATCTGGGTGACATTTTATTTTTCTACCCACCCCTCTTAAACTAAAGTTTTTTTTTTAAATCTACTGAAATTCAGATCCATGTGTTAAATGTATAAAATGGTGGACCCACTTCCCCTCTCGTTAAACGTGTCCAAAGTCAATATTAATTTATTAACCCAGTTGAAAAATTTGCTCTCAAATTCATTTAGACCAGGGTAAAAAGTTTGATTGCCAGTTGAAAAATGAAAATAAAAAATTTCCCCAGATGTTCCCTTTTGTAAATAAACTTTTTGATTTACTGATGCTTTAACCCCCCCTTGACCCTCCCAATTGTGAATCTGGATCTCAATTTGTGCTCGAATTATGTCGATGTAGCTCTGGATAACCTTTAATGGGTCTGTTAAAATAATTCCCCTGTCAACCGCGTTTTCTTCGGGAGGATTAAAATCTACCCTATGTGTTTGTAAGTGACCTAGAGCAGACTCTAACAAATAAAATTCACGTAATTCCGGGGATATGCTACTATTTTCATGTCCTGCACCTATTTGCACAGGACTCAATTCACTAATTATAAAACTATTGTCAAAAATATCCCCGGAAAAATTAGGTCCAACAATTTGCATAAGACTGTCCATTTCTTCAGCTGTAAATTGAAAATCCAGGGGGATACTAAATAACATACCTTCACTAACATCATCATCCGACGAGAGGGGACAATTACCCATGATACTTTGAAGTCCCGGACCAGGGAAGGCAGAAGTTTTCACAGCTTCCCCCTGAAACTAGAAAATGAATGGATTAAGTTTTTTTTTTACGAAAGTTTTATCACAATTATAACACACTTTTCTTTTTTTTCTTAATTGGATTCGAATTTATCAAACAGATGCATAATAAATTACAAATTTTTGCTTATATCATTATTTACAAAACAATGTATAATAAATTACAAATTTTGTTAATAACACACATACACACGCGCACACACACACACACATGCGCACACACACACACACACATGCACGCACACACACACAAACACACACACACAAACGCACACACGTTCATACACACACACACACACACACACACATGCGCACACACGCTGAAATATTCTTACAGTTTGAAATTATGTTTCTAACCCCTTAGCCTGTATTCCATTAGCCTATAACACGCTGCGGAAACAGCGTCAGATAGAATGTCTCTGAACATGCCGCGGAAGCAAATTACGTGATATTAGAATTTCTACTTTAAAAATTCTTAATTTTCTCATAACTTTTGATGGATTAAGGTAGACGAAATAATTTAAAGATATTCAAAATCAGCATTAAAATACAATTCAGTCTATATGTATATCGAAAAAATTAAGGCGCTCGGATCAAACATATTAAATAATTATTTTGACATATATGCAATTCAATAATTATATCGATATTTATTTTTCTCTATCTCAATGAATTATCGAGTAGATACGGCGCTTTTACCGCTCACACACACACACACACACACACACACACACAAACACACAACAAAATAATGAAAATAATTACAACTCAATTGAATTTGCAATATTAATTATACTATATCCATGAATTATTGGGTAGACAGACAAATAAGCGGCGCATGTACCGCTCACACACTCCTTCAAATTGACTTGGGAAAAAGAGTCATTAGCGAGAAATAATATTTGAAAACTCACATTTAAATTTGCAGCTTACATGTCGAGAGCTGCAGGGACCACACCATTCTCGCCTTGTATTGGTCATGACCGACCCGTCAACGCTTCATATAGAGTGACCTCCCGATCTTTACTAGATAAGGCTAATACATAATGATAATCTATCAATTTCTTCTTGAATTTTCTGACAGGTTGTATAAAGGTTTTTACAGAGCTGAAACTAGCTTGATAGGCTCCTGTCTGGTCTATAGAACTTGTAATGGAGCTAGCATATCTAATGATTAATGGTCTTGCAGCTTGCATCGATGTGATATTACCCCATCTTGGTCTCTTTTCGGAGGGAGGGTAATTGTATGAATCCACCTCCACATCCTTAAAAAAGAAAAAAAAATTAGTAAGGAAATAATAAGCCCTCTTTTACAGATAAATTGCCCTCTAAAGTTTATTCTGGTGTTTGTAGCACTCTATTTCTTAGCACTTTAGAATAAAACAGAGTCTCTCAAACCCCGTAAAGCTATTTTAAAAGGTACAAGAATTATTTATTTAACAGAAATCATCGCTATTTGAATGGCCACCAAGTAAAGAAAAAATCTTGACGTGACTTGACTTATGTCTCCTGCCGGGCGCTGCTCGGCGTAGAGATTGACGTCTGCCTCCTCCATCCACTTCGGTCCATGGCAAGTGTTTGCACATCGCTCAACCTGATATTTGCCATCGCCAGGAACTCGGACAGGCTGTCAGACCATCGTTTCTTCGGTCGGCCGCGAGGTCGCTTCCAACCGGCTTTGACAGGGTCGAAGTCATGGATAGTTTTCAAAGGTATGTGTGGAGGCATTCGAAGTAGGTATCCAAACCATCGTAGTGTTCGCTCGGCTGCTTGGGTCGAAAACCGAGACTGCTTGGTGAGCTGCAGCAGCTTCTCATTGCTGACAAAGTCGAACCATCGTAGACCTTTGATCCTCCTCAGGCTCTTCGACTGAAAGACATCAATTGCCTTGAGGGTTGCGGCTGAAGCTTGTCACGTCTCAGCTCCATAGAGCATCACAGAGCCGACGCGGGCGTTGAAAATCCGCCGCTTCGTTGTGCGACTGATGTTCGGTTTTCGCCAGAGGTGACGGTTCAGTCTGCCCATGGCAAAAGATGCATTGGATATTCTTGCTTGTAGTTCGGAGAGAAGCGAGCCATCTGAAGAAATTACGGAGCCCAGGTGGGTGAACCTTTGGACAACTTTGAGGCTAGTGGTGCTATCCAGGCTAACTGAAGGATTGGCAGCAGGAGAGGATGGGTCAATGGCCATAATTTTCGTTTTAGTCCAGTTTATCTGCAGTCCTACTTTTGCAGCCTCTACTCGTAGGATTCGAAGCGCTTCAAGCAACTGCTCCATGGAGTCCGCCAGAATGGCCAAGTCATCGGCAAAATCAGCATCTGTAATGACACAATCTCCAAACTTGAGTCCAAAGCTGAGATGTGAAGTAGTCCTTGTCATAACGTAGTCTATGATGACATTGAAGAGCTCTGGGGCCACTGCACATCCTTGGCGCACTCCTGTCGTGATTTGGAAGAACGGGCTGCGGTGGCCGTTCACTTGAACAAATCTCTCCGTCCCATGGTGTAGAGCTATGAAGAGTCTGCAGTATTTCTCAGGGAGGCCTGTCGATTCTAGAATCTGCCAAAGAGGTTCTAGGTCCACTGAGTCGAACGCAGCACGGAAGTCGACGAAGGTAAAAAAAAAAGCTTTTTGTCGGAACTCCGTGGCTTTTTCTATGATTTGTCGGATCGTAAAAATCTGCTCGATGGTTGAACGGTCCGACATGAAACCAGCTTGCTCCAGTCGCCGGATTTTACGAATGATATTTCGACATCGATCTAGCAGGACCATTGAGAAAAGTTTTCCCGGGACAGACAGTAGGGTTATTCCACGGTAGTTCAAGCAGTCACTTCTAGAACCTTTTCTCTTCCATAAAGGGATAATGACACCCTTCCGCCAATCTTCGGGAATTATCTCGGTTTGCCAGATTGTAGAGAACAGGGTGCGGAGAAACAGGAGTATAACAGGACCTGGAAATATTAGCAGCTCCGCACTCAGGCCACAGATACCGGCAGCTGTATTGTTCTTGAGCCTTTTTACTGCATTTCCAATTTCTGATGGGCTGAAAGGCTCGTCTGGAGGAGCATCTGTTTCGGATCTTGGACAGCCAGGTTGGCTGGGACTAACAGTAGGAGGCATAGACGGGCTAGTGTTGTTCAGGAGTGAGCAGAAGTGGTCCTTCCACCGCTTGAGACAAGAACCCTCATCAGAGAGAAGTGTCCCATCCCTGGATAGGACGGGTCCCAATGCTGGTGTTTTATTTTCTGTGAGATTGCGGAGGTGCTTGAACAGGCTACCCATGTCTTTCTTTTTTGCTGCTAGTTCGATTTCATCGGCTTTCCTTGCAACAAACTGAGTTCGGTCTCGGTGAATAAGTCTGTTACGCACTCCATTGAGCCTTCGATAGGTGGCCATGTCCCCAAGAAGTCTTGCCCTCCGCCTTTGCTCTATGACCTGCAGTGTTTCGTCAGTTAGCCACGATTTCTTCGGGAAACTCCGCCTGCCGAGCACCAGCTGTGCTGCTTCGCTGGTCTGTGATTTAAAATACTTCCAGGCGTCTTCGCTGCTGTTGAATGTGCCAAGGAGCTCAAAGCGATTTGATATCTCAACACTATACTTCTGGCGAGTATCTGGCTCCTTTAGTTTCCCAATATCCGCTGTTTTCTTTCCGATCCCTGTGCATGGAGGCGAAGCTGGACATCAGCACACACAAGCCTGTGATCTGCATTTCCGAGCTCTGCTGATCTGTAAGTTCTGCAGTTCTTCAGCGATGATCTCCAGCGTTTAGAAATAATGACGTAGTCAATCATCTTCTTTGTGCGACCGTCGTTACTATACCACGTGTACTGGTGGATAGTCTTACGTTGAAAGAAGGTGTTTGCGATCACAAGTTCATGGGATCGGCACAGTTCGAGTAGTCGAAGGCCGTTATCGCTCAGTGGGTCGGGGGATACAGGTCCAATTCTGCCACACCAAACAGCCATATCATCTCGCACTGTAGCATTGAAGTCACCGAGAAGAGCAGTGACATCGTGGGGGGAAACTGTTGACAGACATCTGGACAGAGCAGAGTAGAACTCTTCCTTGGTTACGTCGTCGGAATCATTGGTCGGGGCATAGCATACGAAAATTGTCATCTTGCCATGTTTGTGCCCAAAGCGGGCTTTCATTAATCTGTCCAATACAGCTTCGTGCAAGAGTAAGGTCATTCTTGCAAGGCCGTTTAGTGCGAGGCCAACACCATTTCTTCTCATTCTCCCTCCAGACCAGACTAACGAGTGATTATCGCCTATTCGCTCTTCTCCACTTCCAGTAAGACGGGTTTCTGTGAGACCTGCAATCGTCACTTTATTCTTACAAAGTTCTTGAGAAAGTAGGTTCTTTGATGCAGGTGCATTCAGGGTCAAAACATTCCAGGTGGCTATTCGAAGCCCCCTTTGGTCTAGAAGGTTCAGTCTCTCAGTCTTTCTGACGTCGTCAGCATGTCCGTTGACGCGCGTAGGTCGAGATCTTAAAAGGAGGTCCGCATCCGAGGCGATGTTGTCACTTTGCGTAGCACTTGATTTTCAGGTGGAGGGTGGTTTTCACCCTCCACCTTGATTTTCAGGTGGAAAGAAAAAATCACTCGGAATAAAACAACAGAGTCTCTCAAACCCCGTAAAGCTATTTTAAAATGTATAAGAATTATTTATTTAACACAAATCCTTGCTTTTTGAATGGCCACCAAGTAAAGAAAAAATCACACAGAATAAGACAACAGTCTCTAAAACCCCTTAAAGCTTTTAAAAGGTACAAGAATTATTTATTTAACAGAAATCCTTGCTTTTTGAATGGCCACCAAGTAAAGAAAAAATCACACAGAAATGTGGCATCGTTCCATATTGCCCCCTATCAATTCTGAGTTTCTGACTAGAATTAGACAAAGTCAGTCTTAATCACCAAGCTTTTGTTTTCAGATACGACACGTTTGAAATTTTGGTTCCAAAAAAGGACCCTTTTCTGTAATTATAAACACATATGGTTTTAATTTCTGTGATAAAATGAGCGTGCGAGGCCTGTTCTCCAAAAGTGACCGTTTCTTGTAACACAGATGCTTTTATTTAGATCGGAAAAAGATTTTTGATAACTGGAAAAAAGGACATTTTTGAACGGAATTACTATTTCTACAGAGCAGGGTGGGGGTGATTTTTGTTTACATATAGGAAAAAAGTATACTTCGCGTTTTCTGACGAGTAAACTATTTTTTAGTTTGAAATTGTTTGGGGTGGGGGGAGGGGGGCTAAATACCCCTGAAATTAGAATTTACTGGTAAATACTATTTATATGGAAACAAATTGAGAAATTTAATAAGATTTACTCACATTGAAAATTGACGGATCCATTGTTTTCAAAGTTAATAATAATCAGTGTACTATGTACGATATGTTAAAACATAATGAAAATTAAATTGTAGTGCATTTACATTTTATACATAAATTTCAAGGACGAATTGTTAAGCAGTTCTCTAATTGGCTGCCTAAAAAACAGGTGTCAGCTCGAAAAAACCAGTCTGGTTGAAAAACTTGGAGTTGAAACAAATTTGTGTGGGGAATCCCCGTTTTAGCCCAGAAACCTGTCTGGTTGACCCAGAAACCTGTCTGGTTGGCCAAGAAAGCTGTCTGGTAGGTTTTGTATAATTGCATATTCAATTGACAACAATAGCAATAATCTGCCTTGGAAAGGTGCCATGGAACGTAAAGGCCCAGAAACTTAGAGTTGGCCCAGAAACCTGTCTGGTTGAAAAAACTTGGAGTTGAAACAAACTTGTGTGGGGAATCCCCGTTCATACTGCTATCTTTTTTGCAATGTTTAGGAACAGGCGGGGAATCCCCGCTCGTTTGGAATGGTACCAACGGGGCATAGGCAAATAGAACGTAGTTTCATAACGTGTTTAATCACGTGTAGAGAAATAACTTAGAAATTGCTATACAGGCTACAGAAATGGAATGTACTACTCTACTGGCTACGCATATCAAGTTGAAAATTTTACAGAATGGGGTATTTGAAGTGGAACTTGAACTAAATCAAAAGTCACTATATGCATGCGGATTTTCAAAATGGTGTATCTTAAACAGGGATTTGTGTATTAAGTTGGAACTTTCAGAGAGTACTTAAAGGGAAAGTCAATTCACCAAAATGAAATATGTGCACGCTCAGGCCTGGATTTACCACTAGGTCCCTAGGCCCGGACCTAGGGACGCATAATGCCAGGGGGAGCAATAAATTATCACTGAGTAATTTTTTCCTGACAAAACCGGATAGATGTGACTTATCGTCAACCGGTGCACCCTGCTGCCGGTGCACCATTGCAACCTCTTGTAAGGTGAAAGTATTAAGATGAAAATTAAGCAACTACATGAACATATAGGTTATCAAAACAATGTATCGGTAATGGGATAGCAACAGCTAATTGTATTGTTAAAATTTCTAGAACTTGATGAGAGGAATCTTCAGCTGACCAATAGGCAATATGTTAATACTACTGCTTCTACCAGCACTAGTGCTATTACTATTGATACTACTGCTAATACTATTACTGGGAATACCATTACAGCTGTACCTAATGGTAATGAACGGTTTGAAGGTAGAATTTTCAGAGAATATTAAGGATGGAAGGCGAACTGAATTCCATCACGCCATATGTATATAGGTTGCCGAAGGGCGCATCAGCAATATTCTAGGGACAGTTTGGTGTGTTGAAGAAAATAAAAGGTGATATGTGCATACTGCTACTAATTCTACTACTACTAATATGCTAGCTAAGAGTATTAAGATGAAGCTGTCAAGGAATATTTCGGCGGAGATTGAACTGAATCAAATTGACTATGATTATGCACATTCTCAAAAGGGTTACACAGCAATATCTCAAGAACGGCTTCCAATAATAAGTTAGACCTTTCAGGATAAGCTGTGGGTAGGGGACTTCGAAATAGCCAAAAGGCTTCATGACTATTCTACTAATATTACTGCTACAATTACTGTAACTAATAACGCTAAGAGTATTAAAATGAAACTTTTAAGGAACGTTTAGAGGATGTTTTAATTAAACAAGAATATTATTTGCACGCAGGTTTTTGAAAGGGCATATAAGTGATGTCGGTACTTGTCAATTAGCTGGAGCCCACGCGATATATAATATAGGGAAGATGCTTAAGAGACTAGTCAAAGGGGTTTCTTTTAATAGAGAATTGGATTGGAGACCATGGTTTGTCACTGCGTTTACAATATTTAAACTGTTGTTTTCTGGGGTTTAGGGGGGAAAGGTACCTAGGTTAGGTTGTATATTTAATGTATGATATGCTTTACCCATCACCCCTAACGTGCAAATATATAGCCGAAATTTGTTTCTATACTATTATATTTTCATTCTATTTTGTTTTATTTCATTAGCATTAACCATACTTCACTTTGTAAGATAAGATTTATTGCTGAATAACGGCTATCACAAGCCCAAAATGGCCAAATTCGCACTTTAGCGTCAAATAAAGCGAAAAAAAACAACAAAAACAAACAACCAAAAAATAACGGGAAATTATAAAAGGGTCAATTTCAAATACATAAAAATATTAAAAACAAAAACAAAAAAAACTCATAAAATTAGAAGGTCAATGTCAAGTCAGCAAAAATGCCAAAAAAAACGAAAACTCGTAAAATTAACAAGGGGATAAAGTAAAATTAAAAGGTAAAATTAAGTTAGTTGGTGACTAGCAAACATAAATATAAAACCTCCAAATTTGCAGAATGGGCATAAAATTAATAAATATGAGCTAAAGAGTGAGTGAGGGGCGTGGGGGAGGCAGCGGAGATTCACTGGTTGAAAATGTCAACTATGTAAGGGATAAAAGTTCTTCTATATCTTTCAGTGCAAACTCTTATTGGGACAAGAAGGGGGATTTTTGTTGACACAGAACGCGGGAGGCGGGGTCGAAGGGGTGAATAATGAACAGGGAAAAGGGGAATTGTTCGAGGGTTATGAAGGGCATTGTTAGCAAAACGCGAGGAAATTATTACTGTCCCTTCCATAAGGGTGACTCGGTCAGCTCTCTTAAAAAGAGAAGTGTAAGATACTGTACCCTCATTGAAGATAATTCCTAGGCACCTGTTTTGGGACTGTCTCTCTTCCCTCCAACGATTAAATTGAAATGCCAGGATGGCAAACAGGACAGGCGTACTCAAGGGTTGGGCGTACAAAAGACTGGAAAATACTCAAACAGTGCGATTTAGGGCATTTAAATTTTTTAAGGAGTTTAAGGAGGGAAAATGCGGCATTTGCACGGTTTAAGATGTCATTAATATGACAATCCCATTTTAAGTCGCTTGAGATGGTAACGCCCAGTAATTTCATAGTGGTAACAGACATTTCAGGGGGGATTGGACAGGAGAAAGAAGGGGAAGTTTCAAAGAAATTAATAGTAAGAACAGTTGACTTTAAAGGGTTGACTTTCATATCATCAGTAAGAGCTTCGGCTGATATCGATTCCAAGATGTCCATTGGGTTGCTTTTTGAATTTTTGAAACATGTCTCTAAGACAGTTAGATCATCAACGAATTTCCATCTATCCGGAAAATAAACAGCAAGGTTGTTTATCATTGTAAGAAATAAAATTTGACCTAAGAGGGTTCCTTGGGGCACACCATTATAAATTGGGAGGGGATCGGAATATACATTCAGGTATTTCACGACTTGCGTTTTGTTAGAGAGGAAAGACGCAATTATTCTAAATAAATAAGGGTCGACTTGAAAGACATTAGATAGCTTTTCTAATAGTATACCGTGGTTGATTAAATCAACCACTTTTTGCAAGTCAACAGTGATAAGATTGAGCCAGGTATTGGGTTTTTCGAGTGTGTTACATATTGTGTCCATAAGTTGAACAAGATAGTGGGTAGTAGATGTAGAGCATAGGTTTCCGAATTGTCTTTGGTCAGCATTTGGGATTATCTTTACTTTCAACCACTCAGCTATAAAGCTTTCATATAACTTCGAAAAAATGAGTAAGAGTAATGGGACGGACAGCATCGAAATCTTGATTGTTACCTTTCTTTTTTACGGGAGTAATAAAACCTAATTTCCAACAATTTAAGACTCATTTGATTGGAAATTCAAAGGGCTAGTGTCCTTTTTAATAGTCAAAAGTGATTTGAGGACAACACTCCCCCCTCTCACGCCCATCTTTTCCACAAACACATCCAATCGAAACTTTGAGATAGCCATTTTATTAAACGTAGTTTTAAGTTCTGGAAATTAGGTCTTTGAGGATGACAACTCTCCCGCAGCTCTCAGGGCAAGGGTGGTAAATTATGCCCTGGGGGCATATAAGGTTTTTTATAGCCAACGTTGTCGTAGAAACTTCAGAAAGGGCTGAAGTGATTGGAAGTTTATGTGGTGACGCTTTCTAATTAAGTCAATTTGGAATTTAGTAAAAATATTAAGACGCAAAAACAAAAGTTTAGAAATACCACTTTTTATTAAGATAAGGAACGTATCCTGGCAAGTCTAGTTTTAACAGGAAATTAAGAAATTACCACTTCCTAGCAATGTACGTCAGTGTGTCCCGATAAGGTTTTTTAATGTATGGTTGATAAAATGTATAAAAGATACATTTTATGTGAAGGGGCTGCCTGATAGTAACTTTATGCCGCACTGACCTCTGGTCCGTTGATTTAAAAATACCTTGGAATATTGTCGGATTATTGTAACTGTATAAGTATCTTATTATATATTATTGTAGATTTCTGATACTTTTGTCTACCTGGGACAAACAGCCCCAGCAGAATATATATCTATTATTAAACCTTGTACTAGTGTATGTTAACTGAATAAAACTATTGTATTATAGCCAACCTCTCTACAATCTCCATTTAGTCCCTCGAATATACCACAACTGGTGGCGGTTGCAAAACTGGATCGAGAAGGCTAAATAAAAATTGTATATTGAAACAGAATTGGCTTTGTCAAAAGGGGAAAGTAAATGGACTTGGCTTTTAGCGGCACTCGAATTAGCAACACTTCGAGTAGCTATACTCAAACTTTGGCTATTAGAAATAGATTTGTGTCCCCTCAAAGATTTGGATATAATAGAAAAAAAAATGGAAAAAAGGTTCAATCAAGAATTGTAAAATAGAAAAAGAACACAGCATCTAGTTTTTAGTAAGTAGAAGTAAGTGTATAATTAGTAGTTTTTTAGTGTTAGTAATAAATGCAATGTAGTAGTGCCGTATATAACTTAATAATAAAGTATTTGTACCCGTAAAGAAAAAAAAAATCTATGTGGTCTGATGAAAGGTTGGTAGAAACAGAAAAATTTTTGACATAATAGTAGGAAATAGGGTCCTAAATCAGCCTTACTACAGGTACAGACTATAGATTTATTGTTCAAGGGCAACACTGCTACAATTTAGCAAATGAAACACATAACTTGTGATCCGAACAATTATAGGTTAGAAGCTGCCATTTTGAGTGTTTTAGGAGTAGAGACGCTTCAAATATATGGTATTTTACGACGTAATAAGCAAAAGAATAACCTTTGTTAAAGCTAACCCGAATACTAGGTTAGTTTTGTAGTTTCAAAGCAAAGGGAAGGAAAAGATATATAAATTTACTCGTAACTTCTGGTGGGTGTAGTGAAAATAACTGAATTATAAATATTCAGAACCAGCATTAAAAGATGATTCTTTTGATATGTATATTGAAAAAAATTATTTTGGGGGGTTGTTAAAAAAAATTGACGGGAATTCAAAATAATTATAAGAAAGGCAGCAAGAGTTTACATTAAGTCGACTACATGTATTAGCTGGCTTTAATCTTATTATAATTAGTTATAGTCTAATATAATAATTTTTTTATTAGTTACACAAGGTGAAAAGGAATAAAAAATTTAAAGACAATAATTAAGTGCTATAAAGATTTAAGCAAAACTTAGAATAAGCTTAGAAAGTAAAACAGTGCTAGGTAAAAGAAACAGAAAGCAATATAGAAATAAATTATAGCCTAAAAACTTAGCAAGAGGCAAAAGCCAACGACAAAATTCATTTAAAATAAGCAAAAAATAAACCTCGTCATCAAAAGTAATCCACAGTAGTTCAAGGTAATAATTTTAACTCTAGCGATGAATTGGATCCGAGAAAACGAACTGGCACAGAAGATCCCTAGTTTAAATAACCGGTTGTCACCTGTGCCAACCCAGACACCCAAATTCCAATCCGTTGAACCCTAACACAAACTAAACGTATCCACTTTTTCTTTGAAAATATAATATAACATTACAAAACGAAAGAACTCGCAGTAATGAACAGAAATTTATTCATATAATTTTCCCAGATTCAAGCTTATGAATAAACTACAGATAATAAGCATCGCATTCAAAGTTATTTAGCTTTACAAAGGGAATTACTGTCTCCCTTTCTTTGGAAAATAAAATAGTAATTAAAGCTAGGATAAAATTGGCAACCAGTATATCGTAAAAATTGTAATTTTATGGACAATTGGGCTAGAAAAACTTAACTAAAAGTGATCTAAAAATCAACTGAAAAATACAGTACTTTTAGAACACAAACACTTTTGGACAGAGAAATTAAAATCATTTAAAAAAAATACAGGTTGCTAAATTAAACAGCCCCCCCCCCCCTACCTCTTAAAAATAAGGAGATAATGAATTTGACCATGGAATGGCAATCAGCATAAAAACAAAAAAATTACTGAATAAAACAGGAAACATATAAATATAGGATTAGAAAAGACCTATTGGACTGAAAAAGCGTAAAAAGACTTGAAGAAAGAAAAACCACTTAGGCTTCATTGAAGTAAGTAATCAAAAAAGAAGGAAGAACAAAAAGTTTCAAGTTGAAAAGTTTGCCGGACGAAATTGAAGGAAAAGAAATTGAATTGAGTCAGTTAAACTCTGATATGCGTGCATTTTGAACTGACCGAAAGAGACTGGTACGAAATATTTGTACTAAATAAGTACAAAACAAGGATAAAAGTAGAAAAAGAGCTTTAATAGTGAGAGATAAACTTTCCCTGGAAAATCCAATATCAAAAAAGGCTAGTGTATGTGACTTTTGTTTTATTCAACAAACAGGAAAAAATCACTTCAATCATGACTTTTGCCTTTCCGGAGAAAGATTGCTAAAAAAGTTTTCGAAACTATCAATAAATAATGCGGTAATACATTCGTCAATTCTTGGACCAGGTGTGGTTAATTTTGTATCAAGAACTTTAACGATACGAGAACAATCAGTGCTTGAAAAGGGTCTGAAATTTTGTTTTAAACCGAATAAAGTCCCCGTGGAAGAAGTTATCTCTCCAATAGAAACATCTTTGCATAAAAGCGCAAATCTAATAAAAGATGTTAGCTTATTTAGAGCTTCTACCGTGAAAACCCTATCTAATTTTGTATCGAAACCGGAATTTCCTAGTACGACCATCAAAGACGTAAAAATTCTTAAAAACTTGAAAAAGGATGGTTCAATTACCATTACAAAAGCAGATAAGAGTAACACTTTAGTTGTCATGAATACTGAGGACGACGAATTAAAATTAATAAGTCTACTAAATGAGGAAAAAATATACAAGAAGCTATCATATAATCCAACCGACTCTTTTACAAATAAGTTTAAGAATGAATTAAAGTGTTTAAAGGATGATGGATAAATAACACCTCAACTGTACTACAAAAGCCGGCCACGCAGTTCCTTGTGCCCTAAATTGTATGGACTTCCCAAAATTCATAAGACTAACCTACCATTACGACCAACTGTGTCAAGTAAAAGGTCACCAACAAGTGTTTTGAGCAAGTGCTTAGTGTCAATCTGTAAACCACTTTTATATACACAAATTTCGTACATTAAGAATTCTTCGAATTTTGTTGAAAAACTGATATAAGTAGAAACTTCTTCAAGTTCTTTGCTTTCAAGCTTCGACATTATATCAATGTACACAAATATTGTTGCAGAAGCAGCCGAAACTCTTCTAGAAAGAAAGCCGTTAAGAAATTTGGATTTGATTAGTGCCAAAACAGATTTGGAGGTTTCTGTAATTATGTATTTAGTAAGGTTGTGCAATAAGTTCTCTTATTTTTTTTTAAATCAGAGGGGAATATTTCAAACAAATAAACGGTTTACCTATGGGGGCCCCTTTATCCCCTTTATTAGCTAATATTTTTATGTAGAATATTGAAATAATTGCGTTGGATTCATATTTTTTTTTTTTTGGGGGGGGCCGGTATATGGATGACATAATTTCAGTATGGGATTATGGGGAGGAGGAATTAAAAGTATTTTTGGAACATCTTAATTATTTGGGGGGGGGAGTTTAAGTTTACTGTTGAGTTAGAAGAGAAAGGAAAGCTTCCTTTTCTGGATGTTCTTCTTTTGAAAAATGAAAATAGTCTAGATTTTAAAATTTACAGAAAACCGAAAAAATAACAATAGATTTTTTTCTTATAGTTCCGGTCACGCTCGCCATGTAAAAATTGTTTTGATCATTTCTTTAACTGACCGGATATTTAGTATTTGCTTTCCAAACTTTTTTGAGGAGTTGTCTTTTTTAAGGAAAATACTAAGAAGCAGCATGTATCCAGAGTGGCTAATTAACCAGACTTTTTCAAAAAGAAGAAAAAGTTTTCTAGAGATTTCTAAGGAAGTCTTGGAGACAACTCGGGAGAAGGATGTTTTTTTCCTTACCATATGTATCCGGGCTAAGTGAAAAACTTAAAAGAATTTTACAGATTAATGGTCTAAGAGTAGGTTTAAAGAGCAATAATACTTTGGGTAGTTTTCCCAATTCTGGGAAGGACATGACTTCATTGGGGCAGCAAAGTGGGGTTTATCAGATCCCATTTACTTGCGGAAGCTCATATGTGAGACGTACCAACCAGAGTTTGGAAATGAGATTATTACAACATAAAGATTCTGTTTATTAGGCTTTAAAGCAAGATTCTAAGTCTGAAGATTTTACTTCATCCCTTTCAGAACATATTTTCAATTTTCCAGACCCTTTTATTTTGTTCGAGAATGTCTCTTTGATTTCTAGGGATCGGGATTTAAAGCAAAATTTTTGTGAAACTCTTGAAATAAACAAAATCTTATTCAAGAATATTGTTTTGAATCGGGATACAGGTGAATTTGGGCTGAACTCTATCTATGATAATTTATTAAAATCTGAAAGAGGGAAGTTCAATTCACCCAATGTAGTTTACCTCTGTCCAAATGTTATACCATTGAACGCTAATGAACCGAATCCAAGAAGGTCAAAGAGGCTAGCTTCCGTCTTTGCTTTGAAAATAATTAGAGAATTAAAAAGTATACGGTTTTATTTGATTTCATATATATGCTATTGTTTTATTTTGTTTTTGCTTAGTTTTACTTCTGATAAGGGCCATCGTATATGTAACCACAATGTCTGGTATTTTTGTGAATTTCTATACACTGTCTATTAAAAAGGATGTTATCCCTATTTTGAACTTTGATTTTATCGTCATGGAAAAGCAGTGTGGTCACCGAAATTATCTAATACATAATTATTGTTTGTGTTTAAACAACTAAGTTATGTAAAAACATAACTTAAGTCATTTTAAATATCAATGTAAATATATTGAATTGATATGTTGATTATTTTTGTTTTTTTACTTTTGCTTTTTGCATTATTCAAGAAATATTCAGAATTAGCACTTCATAATCAATTAACAAAACACTAATTGGAATTAATTCAAATTCTAGTCTATACCGTGTTTTATTTTTTTAAATGCTCTAAGTTTTAACCAGTAGTTGAATGTTCTATCTAAGTTTTGTGACTTAAAAATGCTTTTGTATATACTTGTGTATATATATACTTGTGTATATACACAATGCTTGTGTATATACTATGTTTTTATTTTTAAAAATAACTTTAAGTCTTGACTAATGAATTAACGTTGTATATAAACTTTTGACTTCGAGTCAACGTGAAAAACATTTTTGATTGTGAAATAATCTGTTAAGTGATTAATAATTCTATAATAATTTGAAGAGGATAATGAAACAAGTCGCCAGCTAGAAACATAATGTTTCTATTTAAGCGGCATATTTTTTTCAGAGTAAAAAGAGGAGAAAGTAATCAAAAGTAATTAACCTTTGTTTAAAAAAAAAAACTAATGCAGTGATATATACAGAGTTTCTTTTTACTATATGTGTAACACTTTATGCTTTATGTGTATTCTAATGTGAATATATATTTTAGATACAGCCTTAGTTTTTTTTTGAAATCACCTTTCCGTAACATTCTTTCAAATCCATTTTTCCAATGATTTTTTGACGCATTTTTGGAAAGTAGCAAATTTCAAGCCAGTTCAATTGTATCCTGATACTAACATCTCATACCATCAGAAAGCAAACCATAACTGTTCAACTAATATTTTGGAAACTATATGCAACATTACAGAACATTGCTACCAGTTTATCATAAAGTGATATAAAATTAGAACTTAAATTAGGCCTAGAAATGTGCTACGTAGCCTAAATGGCTTTATATTATTGAAAGAATGTGAATATGCTTTGTGCTGGAAAAATATGTAAAAATTTAAAAAAAAATTGTCATGTATAATTAATCCAAGGTTTTTCTAACTCCGAAAGATAAACGGTATATCAACCACATCACCCTGATAAATTAAATTATTAATGGGAATTAAATTTAAACTCAAATAATTAATAAGCGTTTCGAATATAACTTTAAATCTAATTTAAGCAGAACCACTAATATAATGCTTAAGCCATTGGGGGTCAAGCTAAAACAGAAGATGCATATAAGAATGAGGGTGAAAAGAGAATTTTACAGTCTTAGAGACAGATAAAAAGAGAAACAAGGATAAATTTAAAAATTGATATCCTTGGACAAAAAAGGACATGGTATATATTTGACCATAAACATGACCCTAAGGAAACCCATTGAGGGTATATGCACAGAATAACCCAAAGATGGTAGCATAATAAATATGATCAAAATTAAGTTGTTTTAAAAGTAAAATATTGAGAGTTTGGACAACTTTTCATAAAATAGGAAGTATTGTGGTGACGATTTCTAGTTAAGTCAATTTGGAATTTAGTAAAAATATTAAGACGCAAATACAAAAGTTTAGAAATAAGACTTTTCATTAAGATAAGGAACGTATCCTGGCAATTCTATGCTTAACAGGAAATAGAGAAATTACCACTTCCTAGCTATGTACGTCAGTGGGCCCCGATAAGGTTTATTTAATGTGTGGTTGATAAAATGTATAAAAGATAAATTTTATGGGAAGAGGCGGCCTGATACTAATTTTATGCCGGACTGACCTCTGGTCCGTTGATTTAGAAATACCTTGGAATAATATCAGATTATTGTAAGTGTATAAGTATAATATTATATATTATTGTAGACTTCTGATACGTGTGGTCTTCCTGGGACAACCAGTCGCAGTAGAATATATATCCATCATTAAACCTTGTACTAGTGTATGTTAAATGAATAAAAATAGTATATTATAGCCAACCTTTTTACAATCTACATTTAGTCTTAAAACAGAATCAACATTCTTACGAAAAACTATTTATTTCATGTTAAAGTTTGATCAATGACGTCATGATCATAGGTCGTAGCCAGGTCGTTTCTTACTTTTCCAATTAAGAAAAGGTCATAGGCTTTTTCCTGTTTGTAACTTCATTGAGAAAGGATCAGTCCCCCTAGAATATGGGATTATTTCGGTTATAATTATTGTACCTTGCTTTGGACCTTGGTTTGCTCTTTATTAGGTTGTAGCTACTACAGCTTTAAATGAATAAGGGGCTCTTCGTCTCAAGCTTACCCTACCTAGTGCTAGGATATGGCTTCATATTAGAATTTTAATTAAGATGAGGTGGAATTCTTTTAACCCTGACCTCGTGGATCTTCTTTTTGATGGTTGTAAGATTCCAGCCTACCTGACCCCTTAATTATAGAGCTGCATTGGTAAGTCGTTTATGTCCTTTTATGTTTAATTTTGCCAACCCAATCATTTATCGGGTTTTACGTTGTCTTCGAATGTTTCTTAATCCTAAGGAATCCCTTTCTTTTCAGTTATTGTAAACTACGGCAATGGAAGCCAACGGATGGATAATTGGAACCTAACAAGTCATTGCAAGAGTGACTTTGTACACAATTATTCGTACTTCGAAGAAAACGATGAAGACTTCTTCCAGCACCCAATAAATCAGGTGTTCCAGCACCCAAATAAAAAAGTCTTATCGTTCGAAGATATTTGTGATTTGATGGAAAATTATGGCAATTTTGTACCTATATTGACAAAAGCACAACCTGACTGTAAAGATGAAAAATTAAATCCGGTGTTTTTGTCCAAACAAAATAGAAATTATCACATCGTGATATGATCGGAACTGATCCAGAGTGCATCGATTCTTTTTGGTTACGCTGCTCCCTGTAATACATACATCTACAGACTTATTGAATACTATGAATTTCTCAAATCATTTTGAGTCTCGTTTGGTTATGCAGGATGAGATGTATAAAATTGACAACGAAATTAAAAAACATGAGTTAAATAGAGAAATGCTCTATTTCTTTTATATAATGAAAACTCCTTAAGTAAGAAGGAAATGAATACAATTGTGGATTTAAATTTGTTACTACAGAGTAATTTGAACTTTAATCTTCCTTGATTTATCCTCAGAAGGAGAGTCCTTTAGCCACTTTGCTATAGCAAGTATCAGTTAATGAGTAATTATAGGGTTGATGATGTTATATTATATTAAAGAATGAACACTAAATCATGGTTACAGCTGTAGGTGCAACCTAATGTTACATCAAAAGACGATCATTGGAATAACAAACTATTGCATACATTGGAATTAATTAGCTACTTGATTGTTTGAGGTTCGTCTCTTACTATTTAAAAGAAGAAAAAACCTTAAGTTGTTTCCTGTTTGCAATCAGGTTATTATTAATGGTTAATAATAGCTAACTAGCTAACTCATTTTTAATCAGCGATAATATATCAAAACCTAGTCCGGTTCAAAAAAATGGCAAAGAGAGTATGCCGGGAATGCAGATTAAGAGTTACTATTAACTCTATTCAGTGCAGTAGCTGTGAGTTTTACTTCCATGAACATTGATCCAGTATAGAACATTCTAAGTGGTCAAAACATTGGCTTTGCCTAGATTGTAATACAAAAGAAGATACTAATGACAAGGTAGTACCCTTTGACGACTCTTTGCGTTGTTCCACCCAGACCCCGTCTACCCTTATGACACCTCCACGTCACCCATCGGGAGGTGACCTAGTCAACGTTTTGAAGGAAGTGAGGTCATCACCCTTTTCGTCTCTCAAATCAATTCCTTGCCAAACCAGTTCCATGCCCCAGGACAGTCCCCCCTCAACCACGTCCGATGTGTCCTGCCAAACCAATTTCGTTTCAAAAATAACTGATTTCAGTTTCCAAACCCCTGACCAGCCTACAGTATTCAAGACCTGTGCTTCCTGCCAGTCCAACTTGTTAAACAACGTTCCTGCTGCACATAAGACAAGACACCTCCTCCCTCCAATGCAGCGGTTATTATTATTGGTGAGAGAACTTGAAAATGTTATTATGGAAATATCCGCCCTAACCACTTCAAAAAGTGTTAGAGTTGGTAACCCTCAGTCTTTTCAAGTCCAGGAAAAGGAAATATCCCCAAGTTGTGTTAAAATCAATATCATATCACGGATTATTGAATCCATTGTGGCTCCTAATAATATCATCAAATTTCAAGATTTAAAAAAAGACATGGTTAACGATGAAATTATTGATACGAATGCAGGGGTTTCCGGTTCAATTAACATAGAAAGACAAATTAGTGGGTTTAAAGGATTAAACTGTCTTGGTTTTAATCCCCTCTCAGGCACAAGTGTTCAAGGTCAAGTTCATTCTGAAATTTACCCTAATTATGCATGTAAAACTAGGTGTGAGTTCATTACTAGGGATGAACTATCCAGGAAACCAGTTAATGCTAATAAAGGTATATGCAAATATGCCTGGAGAGGGATTTGCAAGAAGGAAGAGTTGTGTAAATACCTTCATTTGTGCAAGAATTATTATTTGAAGAATGAATGTAGTGTCCCTGGGTGGAAACTCTTGCCTTCCAGGGTTTGTAACAGTTTTAGAAGTGGGCTTTGCTTCGGCGATTGCAGCCAAGTCCACCTGAAATATGAGTACAAATCTTTTTAGTAGCTCTTAAGTAGTTGCAACAAAAATTTGAACCCAAAGTCAGCATCCCTTCCAACTCCTTCTCTCATCAACTTGGATCTGGCAAAAAACGATTTACATTAAACCTTCCCACGTTTACACATCAAAGGTTAGTGAGATACTACAAGCAGTTCAGCTCAACGAAAACAAAATTCTCCCCCCTCCAACAGTGCCAAGAAAACTCTGTCAAAAAACGAGAGTCACCGAGCCTGTCATGTAACACACCAGTGTCCATTGAAGCACCACCACCAGCTTATTCCGGGGAATTTAAGACCCCGCCGTATTCTATCACCACAAAGAAGACCCTACTTCCATCCATTCGGGTTATGGAAGCATCGAATTATGTGACTCTAGTGTAAACCAGTGTTTTAGTTCTAACTTATGTCCCCCCCAAATCCCTACTTAATAATATCCCCATAATTTGTCCGCTGTCCTCCTTTTCTCTCAAGCCCGGTCCAGCCCCACCTTTTAATCCTGCTTCTCAAACGAATCCCAGCCTTCATCCCGAAAAAAATGCCTCTCCTCTCCCAGATCCACGTTCCTCCCACCCCCCACTGCCTCCTCCAATTAACAAACAAAAAACTGCCCTCTTTAGTAACCGTTTAACTTTCCCGAAGTAGCTTGTTACGAACACCAAAAGCCTGAATTTCAACAAATTGATTGAGCTGGAGGCCCTCTGTCAAGTACAGAAAATTGATGTAATTGCCGTAACTGAGGTCCAAGCACAGAACCCTGATTTATTGGAAATTAATAACTACTCCCAATTCATAAAACTTCGTCCCCATGATCACCCCCTAGGTAAAAAGGGAGCTGGAATACTCTTATTTGTAAATAATTATCTCTTTCCTAAATTAATTTATACTCCCAACCTTTCAGATTACGATGAAAACATTTGGGTAAGTGTAAGACCCAAAGTTTTACCACGCCCCTTTAATTTGATTGTGTTTTGCTGCTTCTATTATTCCCCAAATCAAAACGCTGCACAAAGACAGTGATTCTACCAAAAACTGCATAGTAGTGCCGACTGTCCTATGAAAATTCCCGAACGCCGGTATTTTCTTAGTTGGTGATGCTAATGATCTAAAGTTAAATCCCCTTTGTAGTTCCCTAAACTTAAAACAAATAGTAAAAAATACCAACAACAAAAGGAAATTCAACCCTTGATTTGATTTGCACCAATATGCGGGCTTTCTATACCCCTCCTGTCCCCTTGCCCCCGTTAGGAGGAAGTTACCATTTTTGTTTATTAACGAAGCCTCTCAATAGCTTTAATCATACTTTTTCTGTTACTGAGTTCTCTTATTGCCCAATTTCCAATGATGGCCTTTACGCATTTGGATCTTTGATTAGCAATAAAAACTGGCTGTCCTTCAAAAAAAAAAATGGCATTAATTTTAAAGTCTCCGAATTCCAAAATCTGATTAAAACAAAATACATAAATTCCTTCCCTGTGAAAAAAGTAAAAACATGTTCTAATGACAAACCATACATTTCTAGCCAATTGAAAAAACTAATTATAATTAAATTAAATCTACTAAAGAGTGGTAAAACATCCGAAGCGAACTCACTGTGTAAACATATAAAAAAGAAATACTTAAATCTGCTTCTTCATATTACAAATACAAAGTCCAGGATTTATTTTCTACGAAGCCAAAACAATGGTATAATAGAAAGAAGTAAATTTGCGGGAAAACACATAATAATATAGACTTCCATTTCCAAGAAGACCCTTCAGTTACAGCCAATGATCTGAACAGGTTTCTTTCTTCCATAGTTCAGAACCTCCCTCCCCTTTCTTTTGACACTCTTTATGATTTGTGCTCTCTTAATTTTCACGTTATTTCGCCCTCGGATGTGGAGGCAAAAATTAAGAACATTAGAAAGTGTAGTACATGTCCACTAGACATCCCGATTGTACTAATTAAAGCCTTTGCCGACAATCTCTCAGAGCCTTTGTCCTTACTTTTTAATGAAATTACCTCTACTGGTAAATTTCCAAATTGTGGGAAATTAGGTTTTATTACTCCCGTAAAAAAGAAAGGTAACAAGCAAGATTTTGATGGTGTCCATCCCATTGCTCTTACTCCAGTTTTTTTGAAGTTATATGAAAGCTTTTTAGCTGAGTGGTTGAAAGTAAAAATAATCCCAAATGTTGACCAAAGACAATTCGGAAACCTATGCTCTACATCTACTACCCACTATCTTGTTCACCTTATGGACACAATACGCAACACACTCGAAAAACACAATACCTGGCTCAATGTTATCGCTTTTGACTTGCAAAAACCTTTTGATTTAATCAACCATAATATACTATTAGAAAACCTATCTAATGACTTTCAAGTTGAACCTTATTTAATTAGAATAATTGTGTCTTTCCTCTCAAATAGAACGCAAGCCGTGAAATACCTGAATGTATATTCTGATCCCCTTCCAATTTATAATGGTGTGCCCCAAGGAACCCTCTTAGGTCCAATTTTATTTCTTACAATGATAAACAATCTTGGTGTTTATTTCCCGGATAGATGGAAATTCGTTGATGATCTAACTGTCTTAGAGACATGTTCCAAAAATTCCAAAAGCAACCCAATGTACATCTTGGAATCGATATCAGCCGAAGCTCTTACTGATGATATGAAAGTCGACCCTTTAAAGTCAACTGTTCTTACTATTAATTTCCTTAGAACTCCTCCTTCTTTCTCCTGTCCAATCCCCCCTGAAATGTCCGTTACCACTATGAAATTACTGGGCGTTACCATCTCTAGCGACTTAAAATAGAATTTTCATATTAATGACATCTTAAAACGTGCAAATGTCGCATTTTCCCTCCTTAACAAATTTAAATACCCTGAATCGCACTGTTTGAGGATTTTCCGGTCATTTGTACTCCCAACCCTTGAGTACGCCTGTCCTGTTTGGCATCCTGGCATTTCTATTGAATTGTCGGACAGAATAGAAGCAGTACAAAAAAGGTACCTAAGAATTATCTTCAATGAGGGTAAAGTACCTTATATTTCCCTTCTTAGGAGAGTTAATCTTGTCACCCTTAAGGAAAGGAGAGCAAAAACTACTTTGCGTTTTGCTAACAATGCCCTTCATAACCCTCGAACAACCTCCCTTTTCCCCGGTCAATATTCACCCCTTCGACCCCGCCTCCCGCGTTCTGTGTCAACAAAAATCCCCCTTTTCGCCCCAATAAGAGTTTGCACGGAAAGATATAGAAGAACTTATATCCCTTACATAGTTTACATTTTCAACCACTGAATCTCCGCTGCCTCCCCCCCCCCTCACTCACTCTTTACCAGATAGTTATTAATTTTTATGCCCATTTTGCAAATTTGGAGGTTTTATATTTATGTTTGTTAGTCACCAACTAACTGATGTTTTTGTTTTAATTCTACTTTACCCCTTGTTAATTTTACGAGTTGTGTTTGTTTTTTTTTTGGGGCATCTTTGCTGACTTGACATTTACCTTCTAATTTTATGAGTTTACTTTGTACTTTGTTTTAGTTTTTAACGTTTTTACGTATTTGACAATGGCCCTTTTATAATTTTCTGTTGTTGTTTGATTGTTTGTTTTTGTTGTTCTTTTTTCGCTGTATTTGACGCTAAAGTGCGAATAGCCATTTTTCAGCAATAAATCTTATCTTATCTTATCCTAGTGCACTGTGTAATCAAAAACAAAATAGTTTTTATATAGAATAATTTTTTAAATAAAAAAAACGATAAAGTTCATAACGATAAACGAAAGTGGTGTCAGTCAAGTGAATCTCATGTAGTAGTTATCAATAGCAGTTTTTTTTATACTAAATTACATTAAAGAACAAACTGTAGCCCATAGTAACTGGAGTAATAAAAGGAATCACATTAAATAACGATCTATAGTCCATATCTAAACAGTAATTAAATATAAATATTATATCAAAGGTGACTTTGAAAAGTTGCTTCTCTGTGGTGTAGTACCATTTCTGACTGATTTTGCTACCTGATTTCCTTTGATCCATTCATATTTTCTTCATTATTTCAGCTAGGAAATAGTTAAACTAAGTTTCTTTTTAAACTTTAAATTTAAGAGATATATGTTTAAATTTAATATAAAAAAAAACTCTCTCCGACACGGATTCCAACCCTGGTCTCCCGCGTGACAGGCTGGGATACTCACCACTGTACCATCAGAGACTTATATTAATTACATATATGTCATGATGTTAAATTCGTTGCTACATTATAGTAAAGAATTTTTGGGCTGCAGTGGTAGCTAGCAACCTAGTAAAAGACGATCACCCCACATAGTAAAATATGAAATATATCGTACCTCCTAAATTAGAATAAAATCAAAAAACATACTACAATATTGATATAGATCCTTCGAAAATTGAGATGGCACGCAAAAACACAGCAGTCTACGGAGTCGAGGATAGAATCGAATTTATAGTTGGTGATTTTTTAAGCTTTCAAGCAGTTTATGGTTTCAAGCTTTTTGCAGCAACTGCTTTCAAGCAGTTTAGCAGTTATTGATTGGAAGGCAACTAAAACCCTTTCCATAGCCACCATTTCCTGAAACACGTCCAATCAAAATTTTGAGATAGCCATGTTGTTCAGCGTAGTTGATTTCCAGATAGAAAATATATTTTTGAGGGGGTCACTCTCACACGACCCTCAGGGAAAGGGTTTTAAGTTATGCCCTGGGGGCATATAAGAACAATGTTGGCACAATATTGGAACAACTCTCTACGATATTCCAGTGCCAAGCTATCTGTGGAAAAGAAAAAAGAAAAAAAGATGCCGTTTTGGCAGAATGCTGTAGTAGCTGTCACTTTTCTTGATTTTCAAGCCAATATATTTCCCTTGCTGTTAAAGTCAAATGACAGAAAGTTTCCTATATGAGGTATACTTTTTGTTTTGATCTGAAAATTTTTTTTAGGAGTTATGGGTTTTATATTTTTTAACATTTGACATGATCGTCTCTTACTAGGTTGCTAGCTACCGCTGCAACCCGGATATGGACTACAGTTTGTTCTTTAGTGTATTTTGATCTGATTCCAGTTTTAAGGAATTATAACCTATTTCATTTTTTACTAGGAGGGTCGATCTTCTCTTACCAGGTTGCTAGCTACCGCTGCAACCCGGATATAGTTACCTTCTAGCTAAAATAATGAAGATTATATTAATGAACCACAGGGTTTATTTCCTTTTGGCTTGAGTTCGTTCTTTACTATAAAACCTTTATATAAACTATTTACGTTACTATGGGCTAGAGTTCTTTCTTTATTATAATTATGCAGAATATCGTAGTAGCTGCTACTTTTCTTGATTTGCATGACAATATATTTCCCTTGTTATTCAAGCCAAGGGACGGTAAGTTTACTATATAGGGGTATCGGATAAGGTGGTTCTAAGGTTACACTTTATGTTTTGATTTGATTCTATTTTTAGGAGCTAGGGGTTATTATATTATTTAGCATTGGACGTGATCGTGTCTTGCCAGGTTGTTAGCTACCGCTGCAACCCGGATCAAATATACATTAAAAAAGGAAACCAAAAGTTTGAAGATTAGTTGAAATCGTTTTTCGAAAAACATCATTACCAAATTTCATTTGTTGTAAGTATAAGCAATGTCTTGTTAAGACATCACCTACTGGTAGAACAATTGGCTAGCAGTCAGGACTTCGAATCCCAAGATCCAAATTCAAATCTCAGTGGAACCCTTTTATAGCTTTTTGCTTACTTATATCACCATTTAAGTCTGTGCCATAATTCCTTCTGTTCAAGATTGAATTAATTACTGTTTATTTTCTAACGTTCGTTCTTTACTATAACCATTAAAAAAATTATTTTGTCACACACAAAAATTTTCTAAATACGTCAATTTGCTTTAAAATAAGCTACTAAACAAATCTCTATGATTTTCAAGTGTTCCGCTGGCTGCAAAGGAATAACACAGGGAAAAAAGTTGCCATCGATGCAGAATATCATAATTCAAGCAACTTTTGATATTTTTCAAGCCAATGGGTTTTCTTCACTATTCAAGCCAAGGAGCTGTAGTTTCCTACATAAGGGTTTTTGACAAGGCAATTCTTATAGTATACTTTGTGTTTTGATCCGACTATATATTTAGGAGTTATGAGCTATGGTATTTTTTAGTATGGGACGTGAACGTCTCTTACTAGGTTGCTAGCTACCGCTGCAACCCGGATACCCGCGTTCAGTTCTATATGTAAGCTTGTCAAACGACAAGTGTGGCATCATCATGCTTATGATGATTTGTTAAAATATTTCATGCTTATTACGATCTGTTCTAATATTTCAGTTACTATTGGCTAGAGTCCGTTCTCTAAATGTGTCTTGTTGAGTACACATATAGAACTGAAAACTGATACATTATCATATAATGATAACATAGTCTTATCTATACCCTAGTTTAAAACGATTTAATTGAAAAGTGCCAAAGATTGCCATTAGAATACTTTTATCAAAATCTATTTATCCGTATGTACACAGTTTTGTGGAAAAACCAAATTAATAATTGCCTTACTACATCACAATGGATGAAAGTGTGCCTCATGATTGGAGGTTCGCGGGTTTGAATCCGCCTGTAATAAGGAATCAGTATCAAATAAAGGAATGATTCCTTAATATATTCTATATTTGACTTATTTAACTGCCTGACTCTCCGAGCTTTGTCTCCTACTATTCAAACTAAGGAAAAGCCATAGGCTAAATGCAGTTTTTCCTCCGCTGCTAACGGGGCATTGGAATATTATAGAAAATAATTAAAGTCAAAGTCAAGAACGAAATAAGTTATAACCAAGAAAGAATTCCGAATTATAGTCAAGGCTGCAGTTCGGTAGCTTTCTTTATAAATGGGGAATATATAAGTCTTATTGGTATCAGGGTAATAGAAATAGTTGTAAGCTAGCTAAGAACAAATTGTGGCATACAGTAACTCAACGTTAATACATTCTATTAAATTAAAAGGACAAACTATAGCCCATAGTAACTGAAATTATATACATAATTTACTTATAGAACGAATACTGGTACATTTACGTAATGAACTGATTACTATACATTTACACATGTTGAAAAATATAGAAGTTAACCATGGTGCATTTACATATAAAACTAAACACTGGTGAATTTTTTTTGTAAAACTCAACACTGGCATATTTACTCATAGAACTGGACACTGTTATTGGATACTAAACTGAACACAGGCACACCAGAGGCAACGCTATAGCGTTGCCTCTATGGCCATAAGGATTCAATGTTTTATTATTTATTTTTTTTTCCCAGAGGCACTTCATATGGAAGGGATCGTCGAAGAAACTTCATAGAGGGCTCATTCGATTGGAAATCGAGAGTTCTAGTGCCCTTTTTAATAGTCGAAAGTTATTGGAGGGCAACTAGCACCCCCCCCCCCGCCCGTCATTCCCCTAAACATATCCATTCAAAATTTAAAGATAGCCATTTTGTTCAGCGTATTGGATTTCCAGATAGAAAATATATTTTTGAGGAAGACACTCCTCCACAACCTTCAGGGCAACAGTTTTAAGTTATGCCCTGGGGCAGATAAGGTTTTTATAGCAGTTGTTGTCGTCGAAACTTCAAAACCGGCTCATTCGATTGGATCTTCAAAGGGCTAGTGCCCTTATAAATAGTAGAAAGTGATTGGAGGGCAACTAGCCCCCCCACGCCCATTATTTCCCCAAACATATCCAATCAAAATTTTGAGATAGCAATTTTGTTCAGCGTAGTTGATTTCCAGATAGAAAATATCTTTTTGAGGAGGATACTCCCCCAAAACCCTCACGGCAAGGGTTTTAAGTTATGCCTTGGAGGTATATAATGTTTTTATAGAAGGTGTTGTCGCAGAAACTTCAAAAAAGGCTTATTCGATTGAAAATTCAAAGGGCTAGTGCCCTTTTTAATAGTCGAAAGTGATTGGAGGGCAACTAGTCATTTTGTTTAGCGTATTTGATTTCCAGATAGAAAATATATTTTTGAGGAGGACACTCCCCAACAATCCTCAGGGCAAGGGTTTTAAGTTATGCCCTAGGGGTATATAAGGTTTTTATAGAAGGCGTTGTCACAGACACTTCAAAAAAGGCTCATTCGATTGGAAATTCAAAGGGCTAGTGCCCATTTTAATAGTCGAAAGTGAACTAGCCATTTTGTTCAGCGTATTTGATTTCACTCCCCCCTCTCACGCCCAGCTTTTCCACAAACACATCCAATCGAAACTTTGAGACAGCCATTTTATTAAACGTAGTTTTAAGTTCTGGAAATTAAGTCTTTGAGGATGACAACTCCCCCACAGCCCTCAGGGCAAGGGTTGTAAGTTATGCCCTGGGCGCATATAAGGTTTTGTATAGACAACATTGTCGTAGAAACTTCAGAAAGGGCTCAAGCGATTTGAAATTTATGTGTTGACGCTTTCTAATTAAGTCAATTTGGAATTTAGTAAAAATATTAAGACGCAAATACAGAAGTTTAGAAATACAACTTTTTATTAAGATAAGGAATGTATCCTGGGAAGTCTAGTCTTAACAGGAAATTAAGAAATTACCACTTCCTAGCAATGTACGTCAGTGGGTCCCGATAAGGTTATTTAAGGCATGGTTGATAAAATGTATAAAAGATACATTTTATGCAAAGGGGCTGCCTGTTACTAATCTTATGTCGGACTGACCTCTGGTCCGTTGATTTAGAAATACCTTGGAATATTGTCGGATTATTGTAAGTGTCTAAGTATCTTATTAAATATTATTGTAGATTTCTCATACTTTTGGTCTACCTGGGACAAACAGCCCCAGCAGAATATATATATCTATTATTAAACCATGTACTAGTGTAGGTTAACTGAATAAAAATATTGTATTATAGCCAACCTCTCTACAATCTACATTTAGTCCCTCGAATATACCACAAATGGTGGCGGTTGCAAAAACTGGATTGAGATGGCTAAATAAAAATTGTATATTTGCTTAGTTTTACTACTGATGACGGTCACTGTATATGTGACCGAAATATCTGGTATTTTTGTGAATTTCTATACACTGTCTCTTAAAAAGGATTTTATCCTTATTTTGAACTTTTATTTTATCGTCATGGAAAAGCAGTGTGGTCTCCGAAATTATCTAATACATAATTATTGTTTGTGTTTAAACAATTAAGTTATGTAAAAACATAACTTAAGTCATTTTAAATATCAATGTAAATATAGTGAATTAATATGTTGAGTATTTTTGTTTTTTTACTTTTGCTTTTTGTATCATTCAAGAAGTAATCTACATTAATACTTTATAAGCAATTGACAAAAAACTAATTGGAATTAATTCCAATGCTAGTCTATACCGTGTTTTATTTTTTTAAACCAGTAGTTGAATGTTCTATCTAAGTTTTGTGACTTAAAAATGCTTGTCTAAGTTATTGCACAATGCTTGTGTATATACTATGTTTTTACTTTAAAAATAACTTTAAGTTTTAACTAGTGATTTAACGTTGTATATAAACTTCGGACTTCGAGGCAACGTATAAACATTTTTTATTGTGGAATAATCTGTTAAGTGATTAATAATTCTATAATAAGTTGAAGAGGATAATGAAACAAGTCGCCAGCACGAAACATAATGTTTCTATTTAAGCGGCATATTATCTTCAGAGTAAAAAGAGGAGAAAGTAATCAAAAGTAATTAACTTTCGTTTAAAGAAAAGATAATGCAGTGATATATACAGAGTTTCTTTTTACTATATGTGTAACACTTTATGCTATATGTGTATTCTAATATGAATATTTATTTTAGATACTGCCTTAGTTTTTTTTTGGAAATCAACTTTTTCGTAACATCCTTTCAAATCCATTTTTTCAGTCATTTTGGACGCATTTTTGGAAAGTAACAAATTTCGAAGTCAGTTCAATTGTATCCTGATACTACCAGCTCATACCATCAGAAAGCAAACCATAACTGTTCAACTAATATTTTGGAAACTATATGCAGTATTACAGAACATTGCTACCAGTTAATCCTAAAGTGATATAAAATCAGAACTTAAATTAGGCCTAGAAAATGGGCTACGTAGCCTAATTGGCTGTATATTATTGAAAGAATGTGAAAATGCTTTTTGCTGGAAAAACATGTAAAAATTTAAAAACCAAAATTGTAACCTGTAATTTTTCCAAGGTTTTTCTAACCCCGAAAGATAAACGGTATATCAACCACATCACCCAGATAAATTAAATTATTAATGTGAATTAAATTTAAACTCAAACAATTAACAAACGTTTCGAATAGAACTTTAAATCCAATTTAAGTAGAACCACCAATATAATGCTTAAGCCACTGGGGGTCAAGCTAAAACAGAAGATGCATATGAGAATGAGGGTTTAAAGAGAATTTTACAGTCTTAGATACAGATAAAAAGAGTAACAAGGATAAATTTCAAATTGATATCCTTGGACAAAAAAGGACATGGCATATATTTGACCATAAACATGACCCTAAGGAAACCCATTGAGGGTATATGCACAGAATGACCCAAAGATGGTAGCATAATAACTATGATCAAAATTAAGTCGTTTTAAAAGTAAAATCTTGAGAGTTGGGACTACTATTCTTAAAATAGGAAGTATTGTGGTGACGCTTTCTAATTAAGTCAATTTGGAATTTAGTAAAAATATTAAGACGCAAATACAAAAGTTTAGAAATACCACTTTTCATTAAGATAAGGAACGTATCCTGGCAATTCTATGCTTAACAGCAAATTGATAAATTAACACTTCCTAGCTATGTACGTCAGTGGGTTCCGATAAGGTTTTTTTAATGTGTGGTTGATAAAATGTATACAAGATAAATTTTATGGGAAGAGGCTGCCTGATACTAATTTTATGCCGGACTGACCTCTGGTGCGTTGAATTAGAAATACCTTGGAATATTATCGGATTATTATAAGTGTCTAAGTATCATATTCTTCTGATACGTGTGGTCTTTTTGGGACAACCAGTCCCAGCAGAATATATATCCATCATTAAACCTTGTACTAGTGTATGTTAAATGAATAAATATATTGTATTATAGCCAACCTCTCTACAATCTACATTTAGTCTTAAAACAGAATCAATATTTTTACGAAAAACTACATATTTCATGTTAAAGATTGATCAATGACGTCATGATCATAGGTTGTAGCCAGGTCGTCTCTTACTATTCCAATTAAGAAAAGGCCATAGGCTTTTTCCTGTATGTAACTTCATTAAGAAAGGATCAGCTCCCCTAGAATATGGGATCATTTCGGTTATAATTATTGTACCTTGCTTTGGACCTTGGTTTGTTCTTTATTAGGTTGTAGCTATTGCAGCGTTAAATGAATATTGGGCTCTTCGTCTCAAGCTTACCCTACCTAGTGCTTGGATATTGTAATGGGATAGATTCTCAAAAAATATACATCAAAATTCCCCAATTAAAGTTACCCCAGTAAAATAACATCACCCAAGAATGTGAATTCCAAAAATTCAAGTAACCTATAAATCAAACAAAGATCAAGCGTTCAATTTAAAATACATAAATAAACGTATTGAATTAAACAAAATTCTTTCCCACAGAAAATGTAATAAGTAAATCTGACCCCCCGTCTTCAAAATATTCAATAAATATTGGCTTGACCAAATCTCGCACGGCAGGTGACTAACACCTGTGTTCGAATAATAAGTACTCGAAAATACCAAACCGTCTAGAGAGTAAGATTTACAATACAAAAAAATAGTCGCTCGAGATGCAAAATATATTTGCTTAAGCTAATCGCTTTGTTCTGAAGTCTAAATTTAAAACTGGTTATCTTAGTGAAATTAATTTTTTTTATCAATTACAAAATTTCAAAAAAATAAAATATAAGTCCTCTTAAAATTAAGCGACACCCTGCTGGGAAAATGTTACAATACAAAACTTTGATCGCTTGAAAAAATCCCAAAGTGATAGCTTAAAAGTCATAAATTAAGCGACACCTGTTAGCAAAATATTGCAGTGTAGAATTTTTAGTTGCTAGAAAAATTCCAGAGTGACATCTTAAAACTCATAAACTGTAATTAAACCCGAATAGCCCATTGGTGCAAGCCAGTCCAATAGTAATGTAGGACAATAGCGCAGCCAATAAGGACTGAGAAAATATACTTTTAGCAACGCCTAAACGTAACCTCGGGCATAGTTGCAGAGGATAGATAGTTAGAACTTAACAATTTTGGGCGAGTCTTTTTCAGTCTACTATCAGTCTATTTTCAGTCTTAGTTTGAGTCTTTTACAGTCTTCTACAGTTTTTTAGTTTGAGTTCAGTTTAAGTCCTGCATCATGATTGTGTTGTAACAAACTTTTGAAATGTACAAACTTTGAATCTGTTACCATGTTGTTAATTTGTTGATATAACCAAGAACTCTGAGACCATTATGTAAGTACAATAAATGCATCATTATCTTATTTTACTCTCTTGTGTTAATATTTCTCAAGCTCGATAGTCCTTGTGGCTCCACTTGCTCCTAAGGGGAATCGAAACTCATCAATCTGATTTCGAATCAGTATGGCCGTTAATACAAGCTCCCTACATGTACTTCTGGATTAAGCTCCCCACTCTAGAAGTTCAGCCTCCACTCAGGTAAGCCACCCGTGGACCGCTAACCAAGAGCTTAACCAAATTTCCCATTGGATAAACTAAATGGAAACTCTCAAAAAAAGATATAAGAAATATTCATCTCGAAAACCCCCCCAAGAGAATGAGCTGTGACAAACCACACTACAACGTCATACCTTTATAAAAGGAAAACCCCCCCCATTAGAAGTGGCGCAGCCTGTTTAAAGGAGCAAAACCACAAGGACAACATTGAAAACAAAAAAGAAAAAATCGTTGAGAAATATTAACCACAAGAGAATTTTTTTCTCTCCTTGCATGCATTAAAGTGTAATATTGTTTGCATATTTTCAAGTGCAAAATTTTTTTTTTAGGCCTAAATCCTCTAAAAATAGTATCAAAATAAAGTAAATTCAATTAAAAAAAAAAAAAAATAATATCAATTTAAAAAAAATAATATCAAACAATTAAAAACCAGTACCGAATTTACACCCAAAAAAAAAAAGAAAACCAATATGTCGCTAGATCAAAACGCAAAAATATTAAAGCAAAAACTTATCGCCAAAACAGTGGAAATATCAAAATCACTACCCCCATATAACGGAGACTCAGATGTGGATGAATTTATTATTCAATTAAACCAATTCGTAGAAGTAACTCAAACGGACTTAAAATCATTAGTAGGCATGTTGTTAATGAGACTTAAGGGACAGGCATTAACATTCCTGAAACAAATTGAACAAACGATAGGGGAAGATAACAATCTTCCTATAGACTCAATAGAAAAATTACTAAAAGCATTCCGAGAAAGATTCGTTGAAACCAGTTCAACACACAAACTAAAGCATGGTACGGTTTGTTTCGACGAAACACAAAATGTTAGAGAATACCTGCACAAAGTAATGGTAGCCATTGAAGCCAAGTACGGAAAAGAGTTTGGTCCCTTATACGATAAAATCGTACTAAATGCTTTCGGGCAAGGATTAAGCCCCAAACTTTACAGAATGTTGATATCAAAAAATATCCAAACTTTAGACCTAGCAGTCCAGGAAGTGGAGAGAATGATAGAAATTGACTCAATTGTGGCGAACCACAATAAGTCAAGAATAAATAATGTAGAAAATTCAACTCCGGGACGAGCACGAGCACTTTCCCAAAATTTCTTTCCACGAGACAACTCACCCCAACCAAACCAAAATAGATCCCCAACCCCTACGAGACAAAGAATGGTACGTTTTGGACCCACGAATACAACAAACTACGTACAAAACCCCCCAATTATATGCTATGCATGTAATAAACAAGGACACATTGCCAGGGACTGCCGCACTAGAAATAACTTTACACCAGTAACCCCCAATTTTAATAACCGTATGTTCAGGAGAACAAACTCAAATGCCAATGGGACAGGACACTATAGACATAACCCCCCACGCCTACCCTTATACCACAACTCGTACCAACAAGGATTCGTATGTACAAATCCAACGAATCCTTCACAATATACGAATCCCCAAACCTATATAAATCCGTCCCCCAACTGACACAGTCATTATCGGTTCCCCAGGCCAAATCTGCGACAAAACATGTACCAATTTAATTCACGAACGGTGTATCCAACTAGATTCAACAGAAATACAACCTACTACAGAGTAAATTTTTTTCCGACGGGAAATGAAAGAAATTTTTCGTCTATACGAAATGAACAAATGCCGCGAGCTGTCGGCACGAGAAACTTTAACCCACGAAATAATACGTGGCAAATAAGACAATCAAATGTCAATCAACTGGGAATTTCACATACTAGTGAAGTGGAGGGTGAAATTCCCAACGAACCTCAGCGTCAAACCCCGACTTATCAAATAAGCTCACAGGGAAACGAATTAGGCCCCCAAGAAAATTAACTGGGACCCTGGCGGCCAATATTTTTTATAGGTCCCACCCTGTAATAGTACCTTCTTTTAGTAATAATAATTAGATGATACCTATATTGAATAATTTGAGTGTCGCGAACATTAAATTCAAAGCGTTAATATATTCTTGTGGATCGTTTAATATAATAAGTGCATATGTATTAAATAGAATCCCATTATATATTAAGCGACGGAAAAATTTTAATATTCCCAACTTAACTATTGTCACAGGGCATAAGCTGGAAGCTATAGGCTCCATATGCCTAAACCTGACAAAAGATAATAGGATCTTTCCTACAAGCTTCATAATCTGTAATAATTTCCCATATTAAGCCATATTGGTTGATAATTTTTTTAAATATAATAAAGTTTTATTATATATAGAAAATAACTGACTCGTGTATCCACACCACCCAATTCTCCAACGCGTGGAGAGAGGGGAAGCAACAGTAAATAGAATCAAATCTTTTGTACCACATGTCACGTCATTTCCTCCCATTGCTGGTCCGGGGGGAAATCAAACGATCAAACGGATCGAAAATCAAAATCAATGGAGCAGACAAAAAAGTAAATCAAACAGTAAATGGATCGAGTCAGTAAAAATAAGAATAGGAAAAATGCAAGAGTATAGACAAAAAGAGATAAAGAAAATAGCTGAATTGTGGAATCAAATAATAAATCCAAACACTGTTGTAAGGGGAACAGTCTTGAAGTCACCCTTACAATTAACCTCGAAAGCGGAAGATTTGACGCAACCAAGCGCCACTCTTAATTTAATAGAAAATAACACGGAAAAAAAATATTACGGGTTCGCAGTATGTAAAATAAAAATCCCCCCAAATACTACGCAAAGAGTGCAAATCTCTCAAAGGGTCACCCCCGTAAACGACAATTCCGAAATCTGGTTCGCATCCCCGTGTAAAGAAATTCCAGAAAATCTGTTTTGTGAAGAACAGATCATTTCATACGAAAAAGGCGAAGGTTTTATTTGGTTAACTAACACACATGAAAACGATATGATTACAATGAAAAAAGGGGCATGTCTCGTGGAAATACAGGTTATTTCTGAGCATGAGCTAAACAAATGGAAAAACTCCAAGGAAAGCTTAGTTAATAACATTGGAACTAACAATACAAAGAATAGGTACCCCCTAACAAAACCACAATTTTTTGAAAAATTCAAATTAGATCATATCCAAGATACGCACTTAAAGGAAAAATTATCTGAACTACTTTGGAGCTTTAGAGATATTTTTTCTACGGGTGAGGAAGACATCGGGTTGATACCATCTTATCAACATTCTATCCAAACCACAGGGTTACCTTTAGCTAAACAACCCTATCACATCCCCCATCCCTATAAAGTCTGGTTAAAAAATAAAATCCGCGAGTTAGAAAGAAATAACATAATACGGCCGAGGATAAGCCCGTATTCAGCCCCCGTTATACTAGTATCAAAAAAAAACAAGGACCTCAGACTTGTAGTGGATTATAGAGCCTTAAATAAGCAAGTAGTAAGTGACAAATTTCCACTGCCCCGGATTGATGAAATCCTGGATTCCCTTTCAACCAAAATAAAATTTTTACATCCCTGGACCTCCCGCAGGTTTATCATCAGGTCGAGACAGCAGATGACGACGTCTATAAAACGGCCTTTTCAACGATGGAATGGGGTTCTTACGAATATTTGAGAGTACCCTTCGGACTCAAAACTAGTTCGAGTGCATTATGTAGACCCCTGTTGCACTTGTTACGAGGTATAGAAAATATCATCCATTTTGTGGATGATGTTATCTGTGTGGGAGAAACACCAGAGGACCATTTAAACACATTAACCAAAGTTTTCAAAAAATTCAGAGAGGGTATCTTGAAATGTAGACCGGAAAAGGTAAATTTATTTCAATCTGAAATAAAATTCTTAGGAATGATGGTGACCCAAGGTCAAATATCACCGGACCCTGAGAAGATAAAATGTGTAGAGAATCTTAAGCCGCCAAAAACTATGAAACAATTAAGAGGCATTATTGGTTTGACCAGTTATTTTAGAAAATCCAGACGTAACTACGCCCAACTATCGAAACCCCTCACAGATCTAACTACAGGGACTTCCCAAACGCTCACCTGGTCTCACGAAGCGCAATCGTCTTTGGACACTCTAAAGAAAGCTCTTACTTCTGAACCAATATGAGCGTTACCAGACTTTGATAAAGGTAGATTTGTGGTTACCACCGATGCTTCAGGTCTAGGTGTCGGTGCAATCCTTTCCCAAATAATTCTCGTGGAAGACAACCCAAATCCCCAACAGGACCCCCCGCGATATATAGAGACAGGCATATGCTCTTAAAGCAGAACTCTAAACAAAGGAGAAAGTAGTTATTAAGCAACGCAGTTGGAGTTACTATCTATAATTTACCACTTAGATAAATTCAGACATTATTTAGTATGACGAAAATTTAAACTGCGCTTGGACCATAAGAGCTTACAGTACCTAAGCACATTCAAAAATCCAACTGGAATTTTAGCGCGATGGATAATGAAAATCCAAGATCTGGATTATGAATTTGAACACGTGACCGGTAAGCAGAATGCCCCTTGCGATTACCTAAGTAGATACCCCGATAATAACTCTTCAGATAATGAAACTAAAAAAATAAATGCAATTAATCCAAGTAAACAAAAACAAAAGAAGAATATACCAAAAATCCTTACAGAAGAAGAAGGACCACGAGTAATTCCTTTATCCCTAAACAATATTAAAAGAAACCAAGTTAAGGATGAAATGTGTTTGACCCTCATCAATTACTTCGTGAATTCAGACAATCTCCCTGATAAGTTCAAAGCCCGAAGACGGGAAATAGACAATTTTTATTATGACTTTGACGAAGAAATCCTTTGCCGGATAGTGACGGGCGAAACGAATAGAAATCAAACCTCAATAATCCCAGTGCTTCCCCAAAACCTAACAATACATGCCTTTGAGTACTTCCATTTGGAAATTTGCGGACACTTAGGAATAACCAAGACATTTCACAAGCTAAAACATTACTTTTATATTCCGTCGGTATTAACTAAACTCAAGGATTTTATAAGTACATGTGAAGCTTGTAACTTAAGAAAAAATCCACACACGTACCCAAATCCCCCCTTGGGAAGAGTGCCAGGAGCAAGGTTCCCTTTAGACATCGTTTCAGTTGACATATATGGCACAAGTGGATGATTGCTCGTTACTAATGGATGTCATACTTGCGTCCTTTCAGTAATAGATAATTTTAACGGTTTCACTTTTGCCAAGGCATTGAAGAATAAGGGCGCACATGTCACTAGTAAAGCCCTAGCAAAAATATTTTTAGAGTTTGGCGTTCCTCAACGGGTCATTAGCGACAATGGATCTAACTTCGTTTCTAAAGTAACAAAGGATTTAATGAGTTTCCTTAAAATAGAAAAACTAGTAACCTCTCCCTACCATCCCCAAGCTAATGGAAAAATTGAAAATAGGCACAAAATATTTTACAATGTTTTGAGTATTTACTCAAAGGACAACCGGAGCGAGTGGGATCAATATCTACCTTACTTGACTAATGTAATTAATACGGTATACTCGGAAACGACTAAAGAAAGTCCATTTTTTCTTTTATTCGGACGCGACTTTGAAATACCTTATCAAGAAATCATAGAATCAAGACAATATTACAATAGCACAGAGGACCATAATCAAGACTTTATAAATAGGATAAGAAGAACCCATAAAATAGTTAGACAAGAGTTGGAAAAATGTAAAATAAATCAAGAGTTGAGGAATGAACCCAAAATCAAAGGAAATATAAATTTTAAGGTAGGCGACCGTGTCTATTTGAAAAATGAAGCTAAACTGTAAGTCAAAAAACTTTCCAATAAATATTCAGGACCCTACAGAATAATCAAAAAATATGACAACGAATTTACTTTTAAAATGATAAATCCAGAAAACGGAAGAACATACAAGGCACATGTAAGCCGTATGAAAGGTGCCAAATACCCCGTTGAATGGGCACCCGAACCCTCATCTTCAGATTCATCAAACACGGAAAATCAATTTCCTAAATCCAGGCTATCCGAACTAAAACCCTTTAATTTCAAACAAAACTATTTTGAAGACAATAGCGAAGAGGAAGATTTTGAAGAATTTTTGGCCATGAAAAATCTAGTCATCCCTAAAAGAAAATCCCTAATACCCATGCCCACAAGAACCCCAAAAAGCCCAGAGAGCTCGTCCACAGAAAGCTCAGAGCGAGAGGTGGACTATACGCTGTCGCCAAAAAACCAATTTTTCCCCGATAGAATTTCAACTCCATGTCCCCCCAAAAGATTTCCTGATGACATGGTATCCCCAGCAACCCCAATAGAAAGACCCCTGTCGCTACAGGAGGAACTAAACAGAGCCGTGGAAACCCCAGGTACAAAAAGGAGGAAAACTCCTCCCAGAGATAAAAATACAAAAAACCTGAGAGAGGCTATGGACATTATTAATTATCCGATAAAAACAAGGCAAAGTACCTTGCCGTGGACACAGGAACACCCTGAAGATGAAAACTTGGGACAGTACCATCACATAACGGTATCCAAAGTGAAACCCAAAGAATCTCACTCCTGGAAACAGACCATGTTACGAAATACACCACACCCCCCCGACGATATGGCATTCAAGCAGTGGAGACATTCTCCAAAAGTATTTGACTCCTCCCAAAGTTCCCAAGAATCATTTAACTCCCCCGAGACAGGACCTCAGCGAGAGGAAATAGAAAATAAACCCTCAACTTCTAGAGCAGATGAAATATATGAAGCAACGGCAGGTGATACCACAAAACCTCACAGGACAACCCCAGAAAACCATAACGATGACTCCTCAGGAACTAGCTCGACCGAGTCCGACGATGAACCCCAAGACGCACAAAAACGAAAACCCACTTCGGCTACTGCCCATGCAAAACAGGCTAAGGCAAAAGGCCAAAAATTCCTTTTGAAACAATACAAGAAATTTGATCTAATATCCATGGGAAAGTCAAAAAAGAGTAAACCGCCATAAAACGAGCAGGAGTCTACCACGAAATCGGGCATAATTAGCAAGACACCGGAAAAATGTAAATTTGTATAGGAAAAATTATCCCCCCCAAAAAAAAAAAAAAAATTTTATATGGTAATATTAAATCATAAAGAGCATTTTAAAAAAAAAAAAAAAAAAAAAAAAAAAAACATATGAAGAATATATGGGCGACTTTTATTGTGATGCCCAAAAAAGGTCGAAATAATTCAAAATTTAATTTTTCCAGATAAACTAAACATCGGCTTGGTAAATAACCCCGAAGATAGAAGTAGACGAGAATTGTTCAAGTCCCCCCCTCCGAAAGAAAAACAACTAGTGCAACCCTATTACTGACAGAACAAGTATGGATCAGCTATTTCAAGTACGAGCAAAACTCCTAGTGGCATCGGCCGAATTAATAACGGAAAAATCGAAAATTGAAAATATGATAGAAACCATACTTAAATCGCTTGTCGAAGTTAAGGCGTCCCAAGAAAAAATGAACAAGAAGATAAATGAGATCCTAATTACTAAGCAAGTAGACAAGTTAATAGAGGCCCAATTTATAGAGGTGAAAGAACGAATCACCAAAATCCAGAATGAAATGGAATCAATTAGCGACACCGCGATTGTCGAGGGATACAATTATCCCGACCAGATCCTAAAATTGCAAGCATTATGCGATAAATTGCAGGTAATTGGAAAAAAAGTACAAGATTACAAGAATAGTACCATCCTGTCCGCGACGATGGCAATACAAGAACTCCTAACACCCCAGAGAGCAAAAATTTTGGAAATGCAACATAAGTACGACCACTTGAAGGCACAAAAAGAAATAAGTAAGCTGCAACAAGATATCTTAGAGAAACAGCTAAAAGAGAACCATATCGAAATTAATAAGGAAATACAGAAACAGAGAGGTTTTTGCTCAAATTTGGAACAAATGGTTGCAACATGTTTTACCGTTGAAATTTATCTACCCCTCAGCCCCCATTTGGAAAATCTTCTTACTAATAGTTACAACGAAGGACCATCCCAACCTGCATATTTGGCAATTCCAAATCAGGCTCGTCAGCATCACATGAAACCCCAAGTGGAAACAAATCAGCAGAATCCTCCAACGGATAATAATATAATTGCGAGGAACCAGTACCCTGACGCCCAAGAGAATGCTATTACGGGCCAAGATCCCTCAAAAAGCTATGAACAACAAGGAACACCCAAAACCCAACCATCGCCAGAAGCCACAGAAAACTAAGAAATGCAAGACACGAGAATAAATCGAGCTAAACAAAAACAAAAAGAGTTAAAAATTCTTCCTCGTCAAACTCCCCTTCGAATACATTAAAATAACTACTTTTTATAGAATGTGATGTTTAGCGACAAAAAAGTAATAAGTAACCGAATGTTCGAGCGAAAAATCGTTAAAATATATAATTATTTTTTTTCTATACATAAAATATCACTTCATTAAAAAATAAATAGGAAAAAAAATGCAGATTAAAAATTAAATGGTAAAAAAAAAAAAAAAAAAAAAAATGCAATGAATAGCCATCCTTATATTACTAATGAAAAGTTAAACAGCCTTTCGGATACCCCCCCCAGAGTAGGTAAGCCTGACGATCACAATGGATCGCTTAATGAGGAGATTTACTTCAGGGCACGAGTATCAAATCCGTGTCCTAGGTTCGGCCGTCTATCAATCCATAACCCCAGTCCACTAAATCCCAAAAAAATTACTTTTAACTCAAAAAAAAGTATTCGGATCGGCGCTTCAGTAGGTTATATATCTTCTCAAAATCAAGTTTGTGGAATATTTATTTTTAATCATCATGCCAACGACATAATCAAATACTGACCTCCAAAATGTACTAAATTTAATCAAAGGAAAAGATAACCGAAAATAACCACAACCCAAACTTGCCGTAAGAGCTATGAAATACCAAACAACTTAAAATATTAAGTCAAAAAAATATACACGCGAGTTATTATTGTATTAATCACCCAGCTAAGAAACAATTAGGAAAACAGGTAATTAGCGGCAACATAATAAGCAAGCTTATCATGGTTACTAGATGGTTGAATGTGTACATATATATATGTATATATATGTATATATATGTATATGTGTCAGAGAATAACAATACAAGGCATGATTTACCCGCAAATAAACATACGATAATTAACCAAATTATAGATATAGGACCTCTGTCAATCCAAATAACAGAAGCAGGCCTCAGTCATTATATGATCAGAAAATTCTGAAAAAATTAAACAATTGAAAACAATTCAAACAAACAATAATGGTAAATTGATAGACTCGCCAACGTGTTCCTCCGAACACAACCACAAACTCCAATGCATTCCAAGAATCAAAAGCCAAAACGGCGAAATCTGGCCATCCACAGCCTTACCCCCGTGTGTTTCCGCTTGTTTTTCCTCAAAAATGTACGTACCACAAGTAAATACAAAAAATTTATTTACCCTAACGTGCACCATGCGTATTAGTCGGCCTCCACTCCGACCCATAGATTAAGAAATACGCTAACTTTTCCTTAAATATTAGTGCAAATTTTCATTATTGTAGACGAAGAGTTATTAATCAATAAGAACAGCATAGCCGGCCGCACTATTCCTTCAACTCCTTTCCTAAATTTAAATAATTCAAAAACCAATTTCCCTAAATTTGAAAGGAAAAATGACGTTTTGGTTCTTCAAGAAAAATGATACTAATTTACCTCAGATGTCAATAATCGCGTGTACAATTTAATTGAACCCCAAGTAAAGCATCGACACGATAAGTCGCAATAATAATCAAAGCCCGTAATTTCCAGACGTAGTTCAAACCACTAAGATTTATGACAGTATAGTCAAACCACATAAGCATAACGCCCTCGAGTTAAATCGTCTTCACTTTTCATTTTTTCACCCGTGTGATATCGTGTACTCTGAGTTAATTACATACCTATAGTTAATAGTATATTCGCCTAAAAACTAATAATTAGCTTAACATACAAATATTCTTCCAAAATATAAAAACCTCGCAGCAAAAAAATTGACAATAATAAAAATTATGATATTATAAAAAAAAAAAAAAAATATATAATAGCATGATTTCAAAAATTTATATCAAAAATATATCCTTAATTATATATCTGGTCGTATATTGCTCATAGAGTGGTCAGGTATAACAAAAAGCAAATAAAATATTACAAGGTTCCGTTCCGGAATCTAAGTTAATAAATGAAATAAATTGCTAGAAGATTTATATAAAACCAAAATTTCATTAACCTTAAAAAAAAAAAAAAAAAAAAGAAGGAAAAATAGTTCTATAGCAAAACGAAAAAAAAAAACAAAAATAAAAAACCCATAGAAATTAAAGTTAAATAAAAATTTTATAAATTATAATGCTAAATTACATAGGCAGACTTCAGCCTATGGAAACGTAATAGAACATTTTAGTCAGGGATAAGTCCTTTTGTAGGAACTAAAGATTTCTCTTTTGTTTCCTGTTTTAGAAGTCTCGACATCTTTTTCAGATAGTTGATCACATATTGGTCATAGAATGAGGCAGTCAATTAAGAATATATAAAATAAATATAGAATTCTCTTTCAAAAAGAAAAGTATTGTCAGAAATTCAACGTAAAATAACCGTAAGTGAAAAGTAAACCAAAATTTTAAAATTTAAATACCGACCTCGGGAACAAATTTTGACCCATAGAGGTGTAATATAATCCGTGGCCCCAGAGGTGCGTCCTCAGACAAAAAAAGGATAAGAATCAAAAAAAAAGGAGACACTTTGTTTAGTTTAATTCCTGTAATGGCGTAGTCGAACGCTAATTAACATATCTTTAAGCCCGGTATGAAAAAAAACCACAAATAATATTGCTTCAATAAGTAATTCCTGTAATATAGAAAATAATTTCGTATCATTCGTGCAGATTAAACAGCTTGAATGACAAAATAAACCTTCCTTAATCAAGAAAAAACGCAAATAGTTAACAAGGTCATATAATGACGTACCTGCGAAACACAAGTAAGACAGGCTAAAGCAAAAAAAGAGGGATTAATTAATTTATATTTTTATTACTAGTGATGACCCTCTATCGTAGAAGCACTTCGCTCTCAAAAACAGCGGTACCACGAACAAAAACTATAACCAACGTCCAAGGTAATTAAACCAGTAACTGTGTAAGTGACTATAATTGTAATTTTATAATTAATTATATTAAAAATAATGACGTTATTGCCAAACAGCCGCTAAGGTTATAACGAAACCAATAATCAAAAAAAAACTGACAATGTTATAAATTATTATAACTATAAATTTTCCTAGAAAAAGCTTCAGCAAAAAAATAATAACCAAATATAAGACCAATGCAATTCTGCCTTGATGCGGCCTAGTAACTTCTTCACAAACCAAATAATAAAACGATAAGAAAAAAAAAATTTCTCTCAAGACGATTATCGCGTGTACCTGCAGAAAAACAGTGTTTACCAAATTTTTACTAACCTTATAAACGAGCCACGGCCTTTGATCAGAGTTAATCCCTAGTCCCCCCAGTAAGGAATAAAATATACTAAGTCAAACATGTTTTCAAGAGCTAAGTCTCGTCAACTATGGAACAAATATAATCAACTGAAGTTACCAAGGCGATAACGAACTTATATATATGATTAATTCAAGGGTAATTTCAAAGACAATCATGCGGAAGTTAAGTTGTAAAGGAGAACAAGCGAATAAATTGTAGCATCTGTAAAGCGCTACTGCCCTTTGCTCTGAGAAATGTTTCCGAAAACCCTAAATCATAAGGTAAATCAAAGCTAAATCCTTGAATTCTCTCCTTAAATCAAGTTCCGACAGACGAAAAACCTAATGAAGATTAACACGATAAAATGCCAAGGAAAAGGACCCACATAATGAAATGGGTACTGTTCAAAACACAATTGTACGTCCCCCCCCTTTTTTTTATAGGCGCAACGCTAACTTGTTTGGCAAGTACTTTGAATAAATTTTTTGTCCGCGATTTAAAAAAAAAAAAAAAAAAAGTTAAGAGACAATTCGGCGAAAACTTTTAGGTTAAAATTAAAATTAAAACATATAACTTTTAAAATATTAAAAAAACCAACAATGCGCCATTGGGAAAAAACCCAATAACAAGAAAATGCGTAAACTTAATTAATGCAAAAAAAAAAAAAACAGCTATACGTAATTATTTGCGCACTTTTAGGCGAAAAACGGGCCAAACCGCCGATTCCTAATTATTTACCCCCAGAATAGGGATAATATGCCCTACAACAACCCAGAAGGATTATGATTGAAAATAATCTATTTTATTATATAACAAGGCCGCCATATAAAACAGTCCCTTGCGTGTAATGATCTGGTTTTCAAGAAACAAAAAATAAATAAATCTTTATACAACAAATCTTAATTTCTACCCTTAAACTAATACGCTCAAAAACCAAAATTTATCTTAATTTAATAAAAAAAAAAAAAAAAAAAATCCCAAGAAAAAAGAATTACCTATATTAAAAGTACCATTATAATCAAATTTATGAGCCCCCCCCCTCAATCGTGCGGCATCTTAGTGGCATCAAAATATAGCAACAACTAATATATTTTAGTTTTCATTTGAGAATTATAAAGGAATTAAGTTCATATGGCCTATGCCAAACTACGAAACTCTCAAGTAATAACGCCACGTGGTAGGGATGTGAAAAGCATTATAGACTAGTGTGTTGTTGTCGGGCTATGTACTGAATTGTGACTCCCAAATCAGTATCCTTGTTTGTGAGGATTATTCAGCTAAAATTTACTTGATGATAAGGCTTCAAAGGCTGTATATTTGGAAATCAATTTAGAACACGATATTCAGTAGCAAACTCTGCCACAGGAGAAGAATGATTTGACACCTTGAAAGTAAAGTTACACTTCAACTCACTTAACTCCCATTAACTAATAATATACAAAGCCGAGAAAAGTAATACTTTAGTCGCGTCACGGATAAATAAAATATCAAAATAAATTAAAAGAAAAAAAAACGTTACAGCATAATAACTGAATTTTGAATACATTAAAAAATAAGTATATATTTTCAAAAAAAGGGCCTTAACGAAATTAATTGAAACTATGGATATAAAAAAAAAAAAAGATTGTTTAAAATGAAAAATTTACCTCGTTAATCATAAATTACTTAAGAAAATTTTGCTATAAATAAGGGTTCAACAATTATAGAAATCGAATGCCACAGCAAGTTCTAATAGAAAACTTTAGAGTTCCCTCAAGCCGATCGACAGATATCGCACTAATTGAAATATACTAACCTTTAATATAATACAGTCCTTTCCTTAACGATTCAAACTCGAAAGCCCACTCAGACCATGTAAAATATAATTTTGGCAAAAAAACCCAGTAGTAAGACCTCATGTACTTCTTAAGGTAAAAAAAAAAAAAAAATTTTTTTTTCTTTTATTTCAAAAAATCACACTTAAACAAAGCGAGGCATACTTTTAGCCGAAGAATCAGTAGTAACATCCCTCGCACTTCGAATGTAACAAAAATTTTTTTTTTCCTTCGGCAATTAATAAAAGCTCAATATACATGGCAATTCTAATTCATAAAAGCAAAATAAAATAGACAACGAACAACCCAATGAAGTACTCTAGAAATGGAATAAGAGCAATAATCCAAATGTCCATATAGTATACGATGACGGATCAACCCCCAACCATGGGAGGTTAGAGCCAAGGACCAGCATGGTGTATATTATTCCACCATGCAATCACTTGACTTCCATCCTCTGTCAAAAAAAAATTACATGAATATGAGACTTGATTGCACAACAGGACGCTGCTTGGCAAGCACTACAACCCCTTGTTTGTCAAAATTCTCGAACAAATAGACATTCAGTTGTGGGTGGCGGTGGCCACAGGGGAACGACAATGGTGTTATTGTCTTTCTGTTGCCGTTACCATTTGGTCCTAGCTCTCTATGATTAACAACTATGGAAATACGAAAGGCAAATAAGAAACAAGGAAATGTGATAAATGAATGGCCCCTCCCCAGTTATGGGAAACCGTGGCAAAGTGGAGACGATGGATGGTGTCTACATAACATCCCGTTTCCATTAGGGGCATAGCTCTCTTATGAGAAACGACCAGGCGGTTACAAAAAGTGACTACACATAATGAAAAACTACAGTTTTGGAATCGGACAAAACTACCATGAGTCATGGGAAGCCGGCGGGCAACTGTCGAAACCTGTAATGCCTTTTATCTCATTGGTCATAATAGTTTATAATAAATATATAGTAAATAATACATATCTAAATCCGATAAACCCTTCAATGGGATCCGCAGTTTTCCAGGTTACCCCAAGAGATTATAAAGACATAAAGAAAATAACCCTGAATTTCTTCCAAGATGAAAAGTTTGGGAGAAAAATAGTCCCTGGGTTAGACTTAATGGTGCGTGAGCAATTATGCTGTTGCCAGTCGCACGTAAATTTAAGTTTCTCTGTAGTAAAGATAATAAATGACCCATTGTCATTATCTCAGCTGTGCCGGAAAGTCATTCGTCAGAATATGCGAAGGAATGACATAACCGCTACTCTCGAAGGCCTGCACCTCCCAAACCAACTTTTAGTGTATTTAATGTACCTAAGCATACCTGAAACGGTAAAAATGACATAATATTTGAACTTCAATTTCTCAGCCCAAATGTTTCTTCATGGGAAGATTATCGACTTCTAGATATGCTTAGATCTCCAAATTCAAAGGCGGCACTGCCGGATGAGGCACCCATATTGAAATTAAAACCCAACCCCAGTGGGAGAAACTGTATATATAAATAATCTTGTTAAAATGAATGATGAAAGAACCCTATAATATGACCTAAAGTGTTATAACCATGAAAATCGATGAGTATCAAAAAATGCATGATAAACCAGTATTGTGTTAATATCTATGGAACTGCGAATTAGAGTAAATGTCACGAAATCTAAATACATTATCAACATATTGACAAGAAGGTAGTTTCTGGAAAGTCTCTATACTTTTAAGACTATAATGCGACCGCAAAGTCGTTAAACTAGAGTACGGAACTTTAGGGTAGCAACTACGTTCGAACACACAAATAGCCAGGTGCAAGGAGGCACCGGTGAAAAAGTAGTTCAACCTCAACCTGAAGTTACCTTGTTTTTCACTCAAAATTGGTTAATATGGAGCTTTAAGTAAGTTATGATCAAACGAATTAGTACCCGATGTATTGAAGAAATGCCGGTGAAAAGGTAGTTTGACTTCGACCTAGAGTGTACCATGATCATAACCAATCTTGAAAAAAAAAATTATTAACTAGACAGGGATCAATAGAAACTACCTTCTTTTGGCCATTATTCTGAGATGTTCTGAAAAGACCAAATAAAGAAAAGGCCAAGGCAATTTTTGACACAGAGTTCTTATGCATTAAACATGCCAAAGAAAAGGTCATGTACTTAGCGGCAATTATCATTGTGAATAAATCAAGGGAAGAAGTCTTCACAAAAAAAAAAAAAAAAAATGGAACGTCAAATACGATTTAAGAAAATGTGACAAAAAAAAAAATAGTATAGTTTCGGAATACGATTGGCAAATAAACCCAAATATCGATCCGTAGCAGGAAAATTGGGAATAAAATACAATGCGAGAAAGGGTTAGTAACTTCAATATATTTAGAAGCCATGTAGCTAAAGATGTTAGCTGTACGCGTAATAATGCAATCTATATTCAAAACCCTAAAGAATAAAATCGAAAAATTATGAATAGATTACATTGCAAGATAAATTAACACATATTAATTTTAGAATTAGACAGGAAAGTACGATTAACGGATGCCATCATAATTTTCAGTGCTCATGCAGTGGCCCAAGACGTCATAAATCATGAAATCAAACCTAAGCATCGGAACTACCCCCAAAAGAGTCATAATGCATGAGAAATAGGAATTCTCCTATTCGCAAGGAGACCGGAGATTATCAGATACGAGAAACCAATGTGGAGCGTCTTCAGCTCATTTCAAGTGGAATATTTAGTCGTTTGCGATACTGGAGCTCATTGATTTCCCTAACCATGAGGATTTTGTTGATTCAAGTTATGGAAAAATTATGAGACCACGGAGACAAAACCCGAAGGAGGACTGTATTGAGCCAAGCGAGATGCAAAGCCTAAACCCAGAACTCCCTGATAACCCTTAAGAAAAAAGTAAGGGAGGACGTGATCGAGCGAATGGGAATAGAGGTCCTCATTCGTGCCATGTCCAGTCCCAAATTCTCACTTGATTTTTTTGTGCAAGCCCATGCAGCTGCAAAGATATATTTCTTGGGCAGCGTGGACGCGCATAAACAGTAAAAATTTGTAAATTTATAGTAAATCAAGACCTCTCATATAAACCATATTGCCTACCTCGCAAATAGTAGTAGAATGGAAAAGTAAATGTTAAAGTAGATGAGCGCTGAATAATATTTCAAAAATGTATTGAATATTGAATAGGTGCCAAATGCACATATATACATGTATACCCATAGTCACCAATCTTGAAAATTTTATAGTGTTATTTTTTTTAACATAATCATTTTTCTGATGAGTACCTCATTTATATGATAATAATCTAATGATTGCGGCAACATGCATGAAAGCATGAAATCTGCCCTTATTTTTTTAACGTTGTGTTTAACTGTACCTGTACTAAATTGATGTTATTAGTACCACTAATAATAACTATTATTTAAAAAAAATTTGTCCACCCAGAATATTATGAAAACCGTATGTTGTTGTTATATATGTTTTAACTTATGTAATTGTAAAGAGCATATGATTCTGCCCAGATATTTATATTCTAGGAAGCAAAGTAATCAGTGCAGATTAATTATGGTGTACCAGCATGCAACACGGATACAACCCAGTAGCATCTACTCTCGTCATTCATCAACCACCGACAAGTACTCACCAAGGAAATATCTCAAGACGATATCCTGATCACCAGTCCAAATCACAAAAACCTTGTACCAGGTAATTTTATCTCAAGCAATATCGGTAACTATACAGATATGCCTGAATTAATGATTACCTAAAGAGCCGCTTCGACCTGTCATGCCGTAAAAATGCATAAATACCCGTCAGATCCTTAGACGGCAACGGCCTTAAGATTAAATGTTTGGAACGCCAAGAATAATACTGGAGTAAATCCCTCAAGGACTATGTATATTAAGCCCCATGTCAGAGACAATATGTTAACCAAGACAAAAAGTTTAAGTTTTGACTATCCAATTATTGTCAGATGTCGCAGAACCAAACCATCCTCCATGAAATGAAGAACCAATCATAATCAATTTTGTGGGAAACATAAACTGTACGTGCTAAATTTTTTCCCAACATGAAGTATTCGGAGAAGAGAACCGAACAGATACTACCGTTGTAATCTCCATAATTAAGACCTCAATGATTGTGTATAATTAGATCAAGTTTTGATCCTGACATAGATAACGTTAAACGTAGAAACACAGCCCATAGTCCAAATAAAAGATGGATTAAACGTAGACAATTTACGAGAAATACAGACTGTACGAGTATTAAATTTTCCGAGGATAAAAAGTGTCACGAAAAGATACCCAGCTCAGCGATCAAGATACCCATTTGATGTAATTAATTCAAAAGGGTTACGTACCTAGGATACAATTCAACAATTCCACGACATCAACCCCTCGTATACGACGTGACAAACCACGCACGGACAGTTTTATGCGTGTAGTCGTACTTGTGAAAAACATAAACACTGTTCCAAAGAACGAGTGACAGGAGGGAAACGCCAAGAAGACAAACCATGAACAATTAGCCAACCCAGTAATTAAGTGAACGGAAGCCCAAAGTAAGAGTGAAAACGTATGTGAGTAATATAGACACGTAGAATGATGAAGTAAGTGTGAAATCTTATGTATCTAGCTAATAACTTTAATGAACATAAAGAGCTTTTCATAAAATATGAAAATCAGTGCAAATTACATAAGCTCAGTGTTGCAATCAGACATTAATATCAGAATCTATTAATGTGTCAAACTTTTTCTTGCAAATTATTTTAATTTTAATGTGCTAAAAATTTAGATGTAGTTAGATGTTTTAGACGTAGATAGATGTTTTTGAATCAAATACCTATCATACCAATAGAGCGTCTGGTGGAATCATAAACTCGCATTAAATAACAAAATAATTACAAAAGCAGAACTTAACTAGTTGGAGCCATATAGAAGTATTAGAACATCAAGTGAAGGACTTTTAATATTAGGTGAAGAAATAGTAATATAATCGTGCCTATGTAACGTCAGGTAGAAGTATAAATTAGCATTAGAAGTAGCAAACATGTATCACGTTAAGTAATAAAGCAATTATTAATGCCGAACTTAGATTAGTTAAAACTAAGTAGAAGTATTATCATATCAGGTGAAGGAACAAAAATTTAATCGTGTCATTTTAGCGTCAGGTGAAAGTAAAGTCGAGTATTAGAAAGGCAAAATGTACCATTTTCAGTGAGGAGATAATCGTATCAGGTGAAGGTAAACTTAGTGTTAGGTGGAGGAAATAATAATTACTATATAATCACATAACCTAATTCAGAAAAGCTTTGGCCCCTTCGCCAAATCGAGTGAGTATTCCATAAACTTCAAAAGTGATTTTGTTACATGTATAGTCTAGTATAGCAATAAAGTATATAAAAAAAAAAAAGAATATATATGAATTTTACCAAAGCATATCTAATTAAATTAATAAGTACAAAATAAATTCCTTAAAAAAAAAAAAAAAATTCGAAATTGGGAGGAGCGTAACAACGATGAGGACATCGTTAAAAGTGGTATGGATGATATGTAATGGGATGGATTCTCAAAAAATATACATCAAAATTCCCCAATTAAAGTTACCCCAGTAAAATAACATCACCCAAGAATGTGAATTCCAAAAATTCAAGTAACCTATAAATCAAACAAAGAGCAAGCGTTCAATTTAAAATACAGAAATAAACGTAGTTAATTAAACAAAATTCTTTCCCACAGAAAATGTAATAAGTAAATCTGACCCCCCGTCTCCAAAATATTCAATAAATATTGGCTTGACCAAATCTCATACGGCAGGTGACTAACAACTGTGTTCGAATAATAAGCACTCGAATATACCAACCTGTCAAGAGAGTAATATTTACAATACAAAAAAGTAGTAGCTCGAGTTAAAAAATATCTGTGATTAAGCTAGTCGAATTGTTCTGAATTATAACTTCAAAACTTTTTATCTTTTTTAAATTAAATTTTGTTATAACTTACCAATTTTAAAAGAAATAAAATATAAGTCTTCTGAAAATTATGCGACACCCTGCTGGGAAAATGTTACAATATAAAACTTTGATCGTTTGAAAAAATCCCAAAGTGATAGCTTAAAAGTCATAAATTAAGCGACACCTGTTAGCAAAATATTGCAGTGTAGAATTTTTAGTTGCTAGAAAAATTCCAGAGTGACATCTTAAAGGTCATAAACAGTAATTAAACTCAAGTGGCTCATTGGTGCAAGCCAGTCCAATAGCAATGTAGGACAATAGCGCAGCCAATAAGGACTGAGAAAATATACTTTTAGCAACGCCTAAACGTAACCTCGGGCATAGTTGCAGAGGATAGATAGTGAGAACTTAACAATTTTGGGCGAGTCTTTTACAGTCTACTATCAGTCTATTTTGAGTCTTAGTTTGAGTCTTTTACAGTCTTCTACAGTTTTTAGTTTGAGTTCAGTTTGAGTCTTGCACCATGATTGTGTTATAACAAACTTTTGAAGTGTACTAACTTTGAATCTGTTCCTAGGTTGTGAATTTGTTGATATAACCAAGAACTCTGAGACCATTATGTAAGTACAATAAATGCATCATTATTTTATTTTACTCTCTTGTGTAATATTTCTCAAGCTCGATAGTCCTTGTGGCTCCACTCGCTCCTAAGGGAAACTGAAACTCGTCAATCTGATTTCGAGTCAGTATGACCGTTAATATAAGCTCACCACCTGTATTCCTGGATTAAACTCCCCACTCTAGAGGTTCAACCCCCTCTCATGTAAGCCACTCGTTGAACTATGAAAAAGATTTCAAACGAATGTTACATGGGTTAAATTAATCGTACGTCCTCAAAAAAGATAATGGACTTATTCATCTCTACAACCCTCCCATTCGCATGCGCCTTAGCACACCCACACCCGCTGTCCAACCTTATCAAAAGAACACCCCCCCATTAGACTTGGCTTCATATTAGAATTTTTATAAAGATGAGGTGGAATTCTTTTAACCCTGACCTCGTAGATCTTCTTTTTGATGGTTGTAAGATTCCAACCTACCTGACCCCTTATTTATAGAGCTGCACTGGTAAGTCTTTTATGTCCTTTTATGTTTAATTTTACCAACCCAATCATTTATCGGGTTTTACGTTGTCTTCGAATGTTTCTTAGTCCTAAGGAATCCCTTTCTTTTCAGTTATTGTAAACTACAGCAATGGAAGCCGACGGATGGATAGTTGGAACCTAACACGTCATTGCAAGAGTGACTTTGTACACAATTATTCGTACTTCGGACAAAACGATTAAGATTTCTTCCAGCACCCAATAAATCAGGTGTTCCAGCACCCAAATAAAAAAGTCTTATCGTCCGATGATATTTGTGATTTGATGGAATATTATGGCAATTTTGTACCTATATTGACAAAAGCACAACCTGACTGCAAATATGAAAAATTAAATCCGGTGTTTTTATCCAAACAAAATAGAAATTATCACATCGTGATATGATCGGAACTGACCCGGAGTGCATCGATTCTCTTTTGCTTACGCTGCTCCCTGTAATACATACATCTACAGAATTATTGAATACTATGAATTTCTCAAATCATTTTGAATCTCGTTTGGTTATGTAGGATGAGATATATAAAATTGACAACGAAAATAAAAAAATTGAGATAAAATTGAGAAATGTTCTATTTCTGTTATATAATGAAAAATCCTTAAGTAAGAAGTAAATGAATACAATTGTGGATTTAAATTTGTTACTACAGAATTATTTGAACTTCAATCTTCCTTGATGTTTCCTCAGAAGGAGAGTCCCTTAGCCACTTTGCTATAGCAACTATCAGTTAATGAGTAATTATAGGGTTGATGATGTTATATTATAGTAAAGAATGAACACTAAATCATGGTTAAAGCTGTAGGTGCAACCTAATGTTACATCAAAAGACGATCATTGGAATAACAGACTATTGTATACATTGGAATTAATTAGCTACTTGATTGTTTGAGGTTCGTCTCTTACTATTTAAAAGAAGAAAAAACCGTAAGTTTTTTCCTGTTTGCAATCAGGTTATTATTAATGGTTAATGGTTCAGGTTATATTTAATGACTCATTTTAAAGGAATCTGCTACATCTAGTGCATTGTGTAATCAAAAACAAAATAGTTTTTATATAGAATAATTTTTTAAATAAAAAAAACGGTAAAGTTCATCGTAAATGGTGTCAGTCAAGTGCATTTCATGTAGTAGTTATTAATAGCAGTTTTTTTTATACTAAATTACATTAAGGAACAAACTGTTGCCCATAGTAACTGAAGTAATACAAGGACTCACATTAAATACCGATCTATAGTCGATAATTAAACAGTAGTTAATATAAATATTATATCAAAAGTGACTTTGAAAAGTTGCTTCTCTGTGGCGTAATACCATTTCTGACTGATTTTGCTACCTGATTTCCATTGATTGATTCATATTTTCTTCTTTATTTCAGCTAGGAAGTAGTCAAACTGAGTTTCTTTAAACTTTAAATTTAAGAGAAATATGTTTAAATTTAATATAAAAAACTCTCTCCGATAGAGATTCCAACCCTGGTCTCCCACGTGACAGGCTGGGATACTCACCACTGTACCATCAGCGAATTATATTAGTTACATATATGTCATGATGTTAAATTTGTTGCTACATTATAGTAAAGAATTTTTGGGTTGCAGTGGTAGCTAGCAACCTAGTAAAAGACGATCAAGCCACATAGTAAAATATGAAATATATCGTAACTCCTAAATTAGAATCAAATCGAAAAACATACTACAATATTGATATAGATCCTTTGAAAATTGAGATGGCACGCAACAACACAGCAGTCTACGGAGTCGAGGATAGAATCGAATTTATAGCTGGGGATTTTTTAAGCTTTCAAGCAGTTTATGGTTTCAAGCTTTTTGCAGCAACTGCTTTCAAGCAGTTTAGCAGTTATTGATTGGAAGGCAACTAAAACCCTTTCCATGACCACTATTTCCTGAAACACATCCAATCAAAATTTTGAGATAGCCATTTTGTTCAGCGTAGTTGATTTCCAGATAGAAAATATGTTATTGAGGGGGTCACTCTCCCACGACCCGTAGGGCAAGGGTTTTAAGTTATGCCCTGGGGGCATATAAGAACGATGTTGGCACAATGTTGAAACAACTCTCTACGATGTTACAGTGCCAAGATATCTGTGGAAAAGAAAAAAGAAAAAAAGATGCCGTTTGGGTAGAATGCTGTAGTAGCTGTCACTTTTCTTGATTTTTAAGCCAATATATTTCCCTTGCTGTTAAAGTCAAATGACAGAAAGTTTCCTATATGAGGGTTTTGGACATGGCATGTCTAATGGTATACTTTTTCTTTGATCTGAAATTTTTTTAGGAGTTATGGGTTTTATATTTTTTAACATTGGACGTGATCGTCTCTTACTAGGTTGCTAGCTACCACTGCAACCCGGATATGGACTACAGTTCGTTCTTTAGTGTATTTTGATCTGATTCCAGTTTTAAGAATTATAACCTATTTCATTTTTTACTAGGAGGCTCGATCTTCTCTTACTAGGTTGCTAGCTACCACTGCAACCCGGATATAGTTACCTTCTAGCTAAAATAATGAAGATTATATTAATGAACCACAGGGTTTATTTCCTTTTGGCTTGAGTTCGTTCTTTACTATAAAACCTTTATATAAACTATTTACGTTACTATGGGCTAGAGTTCTTTCTTTATTATAATTATGCAGAATATCGTAGTAGCTGCTACTTTTCTTGATTTGCATGACAATATATTTCCCTTGTTATTCAAGCCAAGGGACGGTAAGTTTACTATATAGGGGTATCGGATAAGGTGGTTCTAAGGTTACACTTTATGTTTTGATTTGATTCTATTTTTAGGAGCTAGGGGTTATTATATTATTTAGCATTGGACGTGATCGTGTCTTGCTAAGTTGTTAGCTACCGTTGCAACCCGGATCAAATATACATTAAAAAGGAAACCAAAAGTTTGAAGATTAGTCGAAATCTTTTTTCGAAAAACAGCATTACCAAATTTCATTTGTTGTAAGTATAAGCAATGTCTTGTTAAGACATCACCTACTGGTAGAACGATTGGTTAGCAGTCAGGACTTCGAATCCGAAGATCCAAATTCAAATCTCAGTGGAACCCTTTTATAGCTTTTAGCTTACTTATACTACCATTTAAGTCTGTGTCATAATTCCTTCTGTTCAAGATTGAATTAATTACTATTTATTTGCTAACGTTTGTTCTTTACTATAACCATTTAAAAAATTATTTTGTCACATACAAAAAATTTCTAAATACGTCAATTTGTTAAGCTACTAAACAAATCTCTATGATTTTCAAGTGTTCCGCTGGCTGCAAAGGAATAACACAGGGAAAAAAGTTGCCATCGATGCAGAATATCATCCTTCAAGCAACTTTTGATATTTTTAAAGCCAATGGATTTTCTTCACTATTCAATCCAAGGTGCTGTAAGTTTCCTACACTAGAATTTTTGACAAGGCAAATATGATAGAATACTTTGTGTTTTGATCTGACTATATTTTTAGGAGTTATGGGCTACGGTATCTTTTAGTATGGGACGTTATCGTCTCTTACTAGGCTGCTAGCTACCACTGCAACCCGGATACCCGCGTCCAGTTCTATAAGTAAACTTGTCAAACGACAAGTGTGGCATCATCATGCTTATGATGATTTGTTAAAATATTTCATGCTAATTACGATCTGTTCTAATATTTCAGTTACTATTGGCTAGAGTCTGTTCTCTAAATGTGTCTTGTTGAGTACACATATAGATCTGAAAACTGATAAGAAAAGACGCTAATATATTGCTATCCATTTTTCATAACTAGCATCCTGAGACAGGTCCTACCAATGAAACCCCCAAGAAAAAGTCCAAATAGGAGACTTCTTTCGACCAAGCTAAGTTTTACTCTAATGAGTTGTTGAGTCCTTTACTGTTATAAAATCTGCAAACTTTCTGCAAACTATTTGCTATGTTTACAAAATGTTTAATAATTTTAAAGTCAATATTAGAATTTTATAGCAAAGCCACACAGTACTTTGACTTTGTAGAGACACAAAAGAAAGATTTGGAAACCAGTTCGAGGTGTCTACCTCCCTGAAAAGAACGAAAATCCCCCCCCCCAAAAAAAAATGTGCCCCCCATAAAATACCCCCGGAAAATACCTCCCCTCCCCCAGTAGCTGTTTGATCTTCAGTGACTTTCAACTTTTAAAAAATGACTAAAACTTTAAACCTTTAAAATGGGGTTCTCTGATTATTTTGTAGTTAGGGAGGGAAGGAGATGCCTAAAAGGGTTCATTTTAATGCTTCAACATCCAAACTTGCATTGAACCTTCAGGTAAATCAAACAGTTCGTGGTAACCAACTGTATAGTAAGATCGACTCGTCTCAATAGTAACCGAAACTCTAAAAAACCGAATTTTAACATCAATAGATACATCAAAAGAATCAAATTTTTATGCTAATTTTAAAAACATAAGTTTCATCAAGTTTACTCACATCCATCAAAAGTTACGATCCTGAGAAAATTTACCCTATTTTCAAAAATAGGAAAAAATACCCCTTAAAAGTCACAGAATCTTAATGAAAATCACACCATCAGATTCAGCGTGTCAGAGAACCTTACTGTAGAGGTATTAAGGTCCTATCTGCAAAAATGTGGAGTTTTGTATTTCTTGCCAAAAGAAAGATCACGGATGCGTGTTTATTTGTTGTTTCTTTTTTCCAAGGGGTGATCGTATCGACCCAGAGGTCCTAGAATTTTGCAAGAGGGCTTATTTGAACAGAAATTAAAAGTTCTAGTGCCTTTTTTAATCAAAAAAAAAAAAAACAAAAAAAAAATCAAAATTAGAATCACTTTTTTCAAAAAGACTGCATTTTACATGCCTTTTTATATTTTCAAAGATATTTGATTTTACAAGCAATCATAACCATATATGAAGCAATAAGTGACATGACGTAAGATCTAACACCAATTTTGTATTAATAACCATATATGACGTAATGAGTGACTTGACTCACTTGACTTAAGGCTCCTGCTGGTGGTCCAGTGTAGAGAGAGATGAGACTCTTTGCCTCCTTTCCGAACAGTCCTGCGAAAGCGTGACTGCTTCTTGGAGATCAGTACCGATCATGGAGAAGTACTGTTCAAGGCTATCCCTCCATCTCAAATGGGGTCTTCCACGGGGGCGCTTCCAGCCCTGTTGATGGGGATCAAAATTGAAAAGTATGCTGGCGGGTGCTTCTTCTGGCATGTGAATTAAGTGGTCAAGCCACCGTAGTGTTCTTATGGCTTACTGACAAGAGTTGGGGGTCTGATCCGTTAGTGTCAGCAATCGGGTGTTTGTGACGAAGTCGTACCACTTGATCCCTTCCATTCGTCTTAGGAAGTTTGTTTGGGTCACATCTATGGCATCACGAACAGAAGAAGCTGCTGGCCAAGTTTCAGCACCGTAGAGAAGGTAAGCACCGTTACGGTCATGGTGTAGATCCGTATTTTTGTTAGAAATTATCACATCGTGATATGATCGGAACTGATCCAGAGTGCATCGATTCTCTTTTGCTTACGCTGCTCCCTGTAATACATACATGTACAAATTATTGAATACTATGAATTTCTCAAATCATTTTGAGTCTCGTTTGGTTATGTAGGATGAGATGTATAAAATTGACCACGAAATTGAAAAATATGAGATAAAATTGAGAAATGTTCTATTTCTTTTATATAATGAAACATACTTAAGTAAGAAGGAAATGAATACAATTGTGGATTTAAATTTGTTACTACAGAGTGATTTGAACTTCAATCTTCCTTGATTCCTCAGAAGGAGAGTCCTTTAGCCACTTTGCTATAGCAACTATCAGCTAATGAGTAATTATGGGGTTGATGATGCTATATTATAGTAAAGAATGAACTCTAAATCATGGTTACAGCTGTAGGTGCAACCTAATGTTACATCAAAAGACGATCATTGGAATAACAAACTATTGCATACATTGGAATTAATTAGCTACTTGATTGTTTGAGGTTCGTCTCTAACTATTTAAAAGAAGAAAAAACCGTAAGTTTTTTCCTGTTTGCAATCAGGTTATTATTAATGGTTAATGGTTCAGGTTATATTTAATGACTCATTTTAAAGGAAACTGCTACATCTAGTGCATTGTGTAATCAAAAAAAAAGTTTTTATATAGAATAATTTTTAAATCGATTTTTAACAATAAAGTTCATCGTAAATGGTGTCAGTCAAGTGAATCTCATGTAGTAGTTATTAATAGCAGTGTTTTGTTTTTTTTATACTAAATTACATTAAGGAACAAACTGTAGCCCGTAGTAACTGAAGTAATAAAAGGATTCACATTAAATAACGATCAATAGTCCATATTTAAACAGTAGTTAATATAAATATTATATCAAAAGTGACTTTGAAAAGTTGCTTCTCTGTGGTGTAGTACCATTTCTGACTGATTTTGCTACCTGATTTCCTTTGATCCATTCACATTTTCTTCAATATTTCAGCTAGGAAGTAGTTAAACTGAGTTTCTTTTTAAACTTTAAATTTAAGAGATATATGTTTAAATTTAATATAAAAAAACTCTCTCCGACAGGGATTCCAACCCTGGTCTCCCGCGTGACAGGCTGGGATACTCACCACTGTACCATCAGCGACTTATATTAGTTACATATATGTCATGATGTTAAATTTGTTGCTACATTATAGTAAAGAATTTTTGGGTTGCGGTGTTGGCTAGCAACCTAGTAAAAGACGATCACGCCACATAGTAAAATATAAAATATATCGTAACTCCTAAATTAGAATCAAATCAAAAAACATACTACAATATTGATATAGATCCTTCGAAAATTGAGATGGCACGCAACAACACAGCAGTCTACGGAGTCGAGGATAGAATCGAATTTATAGTTGGGGATTTTTTAAGCTTTCAAGCAGTTTATGGTTTCAAGCTTTTTGCAGTAACTGCTTTCAAGCAGTTTAGCAGTTATTGATTGGAAGGCAACTAAAACCCTTTCCATGACCACCATTTCCTGAAACACATCCAATCAAAATTTTGAAATAGCCATTTTGTTCAGCGTAGTTGATTTCCAGATAGAAAATATGTTTTAGAGGAGGTCACTCCCCCACAACCCTCAGGGCAAGGGTTTTAAGTTATGCCCTGGGGGCATATAAGAACGATGTTGGCATAATGTTGGAACAACTCTCTACAATGTTCCAGTGCCAAGCTATCTGTGGAAAAGAAAAAAGAAAAAAAGATGCCGTTTGGGCAGATTGCTGTAGTAGCTGTCACTTTTCTTGATTTTTAAGCCAATATATTTCCCTTGCTGTTAAAGTCAAATGACAGAAAGTTTCCTATATGAGGGTTTTGGACATGGCATTTCTAATGGTATACTTTTTGTTTTGATCTGAAATTTGATCTGAGCAAGGGTTTTAAGTTATGCCCTGGGAGCACATAAGGTTTTTATAGAAGGCGTTGTCGTAGAAACTTCAAAACAGGCTCATTCAATTGGAAATTCAAAGGGCTAGTTCCCTTTTTGATAGTCGAAAGTGATTGGAGGGCAACTAGCCCCCCCCCCCAAGCCCATTATTTCTTCAAACATGTCCAATCAAAATTTTGAGATAGCCATTTTGTTCAGCGTAGTTGATTTCCAGATCGCAAATATGTTTTTGAGGAGGACACTCCCCACAACCCTCAGGGCAAGGTTTTTAAGTTATGCCCTGGAGGCATATAAGGTTTTTATAGAAGGCGTTGTTGCAGAAACTTCAAAAAAGGCCTATTCGATTGGATACTCAAAAGGCTAGTGCCCATTTTAATAGTCGAAAGTGATTGGAGTGCAAGTAGCCATTTTGTTCAGCGTATTTGATTTCCAGATAGAAAATATATTTTTGAGTAGGACACTCCCGAACAACCCTCAAGTCAAGGGTTGTAAATTGAACCTTGAGGGCTTGAACAGTTTTTATAGCAGATGTTATCGTGGGGCATTCAGGACAGACTAATGCGTGTGGAACTTAATTAGAATCATACCCATATTTGTTTTCGACCATGATTGGATGCCACCAAGCCCCCCCCCCCACGCCCATACGGCCCCCCCATACATCCAATCAAAATTTTGATATAGCCATTTTGTTTAGTGTAGTTGATTTCCAGATAGCAAATATATTTTTGAGGAGGACACTCCCCCACAACCCTCAGGGCAAGGGTTTTAAGTTGTGCCCTGGAGGCATATAAGGTTTTTATAGAAGGTGTTGTCGTAGAAACTTCAAAAAAGACTCATTTGAATGGAAATTCAAAGGGCTAGTGTCCTTTTTAATATTCAAAAGTGATTTGAGGACAACACTCCCCCCTCTCATGCCCACCTTTTCCCCAAACACATCTAGTAAAAATTTTGAGTTAGCAATTTTATGAAACGTGGTTTTAAGTCCCGGAAATTAAGATTATGAAAATTATAGATCCCCAACGTTCTTTTTTGCACGGGGTATAAGTTATGCCTTGGGGGCAAAAGAAGTTTTGCAAAGGCGACATCGCCACAGAAACTTCAGAAAGGGCTGATGTGATTGGAAGTTTATGTGGTGACGCTTTCTAATTAAGTCATTTTGAAATTTAGTAAAATATTAAGACGCAAAAACAAAAGTTTAGAAATACTACTCTTTTTTAAGATAAGGAACGTATCCTGGCAAGTCTAGTTTTAACACGAAATTAAGAAATTACCACTTCCTAGCAATGTACGTCAGTGTGTCCCGATAAGGTTTTTTAAGATATGGTTGATAAAATGTATAAAAGATACATTTTATGTGAAGGGGCTGCCTGATAGTAATTTTATGCCGGACTGACCTCTGGTCTGTTGATTTATAAATACCTTGGAATATTGTCGGATTATTGTAAGTGTATAAGTATCTTATTATACATTATTGTAGATTTCTGATACTTTTGGTCTACCTGGGACAAACAGGCCCAACAGAATATATATCTATTATTAAACCTTTTACTAGTGTATGTTAACTGAATAAAAATATTGTATTATAGCCAACCTCTCTACAATCTACATTTAGTCCCTCGAATATACCACAACTGGTGGCGGTTGCAAAAACTGGATCGAGAGGGCTAAATAAAAATTGTATATTGAAACAGAATATTTAATCCCTCTTGATTGCTAGGAATATTTCTGGCCTAAACTGTTATTATGAAAGTAAAGAGTAGCATTAAACCCCAAAATTAACACATGTGTTCCGTGTATGGGGGCTGCCCCTTGCTTATCTGTACCTCAACCTCTTGGTCGCAAAACTTCGGAGGTTGCTCATTACGTCAAAAATTGAGAGTTCTAGTATTTATTTTTAAAAGTCGGAAGTGATAGGAGACAAACCAGCCGCGGGGGATATTTTTCCTGGGGGTATATTCCGGTAGGAAATATTTTCCACAGAAGGGAGAAAGTCAAAAACTCGCTCTTTACGCTAAAGTTTTTTATTGTTTAACAGAAATAAATTTGAGAAAGTCAAACTTTAGCGTAAAGAGCGAGGCGTTGAGGAGGGGACAGCCCCTTTCATATACGGAATAATTTCTGTTCGTTTTAAGTTTAAATGTCGCTCCTTAATTTCAGTTTAAAAAAAAATTATTTAAAGGCTGCGAAAGCAGGGGATTTGGGGGGCGGCAGCCCCCTAACTGTACCTTCTAGTCCCTCTGCGTTTTAAGGTTCGAAGTTTTGACTCAGCCTCTTTAACTCTTTAGAAAACGTATTTTTTTTTCAAATAACTTCTGCACGTTTTTGTACAGTTTATTACTTATTATTGTTTGACTAACTATTAGCTGATCGTGTCAGGAGTTAAAGTTGGGGGGCTGCCGCCCTTCAACTCACCCGGTTTTGAAGATTCTTGTGTTAAGGCTTTTAAAGATTTTAAGATTTTCGTTTTTTGACAAAGAAAACTTCTGGGAAAGAGCAGGAATTTTTGGAAGCTTTGAGTCGGTCTTGTCAGGTTAAGAGGACTATTTTGATCTAATTCAATAATGAAATACTATGCTTGTAGGAATTTCAAAAATTAACATGGGCTCTTAAAGGAAAACGAGGTTTTTCGTAAATGTAAATTCGGGGGATAGTTTTTTCGGTCTGAAAATATAAAAAGGCCCTAAAAGGCGGAATTCCGCTTCGAATGAGTTCTCATTCACCCGGATCCGTTGCCAACTGTGGCCTGTAGGCGTGGCGGATAAAAAAATGACCTGATGAACATTAAGTGGCTATATTTGGTTTTTAGAAAACAGGGAAGGAGTGATCGGATTGAGCTGAAATTTTAAGGATAAGCTCCCAGGCCCTAGAAAAGCTTATCCCTCAGGGCAAGGGTTTTAAGTTATGCCCTGGGGGCATATAAGAACGATGTTGGCATAATGTTGGAACAACTCTCTACAATGTTCCAGTGCCAAGCTATCTGTGGAAAAGAAAAAAGAAAAAAAGATGCCGTTTGGGCAGATTGCTGTAGTAGCTGTCACTTTTCTTGATTTTTAAGCCAATATATTTCCCTTGCTGTTAAAGTCAAATGACAGAAAGTTTCCTATATGAGGGTTTTGGACATGGCATTTCTAATGGTATACTTTTTGTTTTGATCTGAAATTTGATCTGAGCAAGGGTTTTAAGTTATGCCCTGGGGACACATAAGGTTTTTATAGAAGGCGTTGTCGTAGAAACTTCAAAACAGGCTCATTCGATTGGAAATTCAAAGGGCTAGTTCCCTTTTTAATAGTCGAAAGTGATTGGAGGGCAACTAGCCCCCCCCACGCCCAGTATTTCTTCAAACATATCCAATCAAAATTTTGAGATAGCCATTTTGTTCAGCGTAGTTGATTTCCAGATCGCAAATATATTTTTGAGGAGGACACTCCCCACAACCTTCAGGGCAAGGTTTTTAAGTTATGCCCTGGAGGCATATAAGGTTTTTATAGAAGGCGTTGTTGCAGAAACTTCAAAAAAGGCTCATTCGATTGGAAACTCAAAAGGCTAGTGCCCATTTTAATAGTCGAAAGTGATTGGAGTGCAAGTAGCCATTTTGTTCAGCGTATTTGATTTCCAGATAGAAAATATATTTTTGAGTAGGACACTCCCGAACAACCCTCAGGGCAAGGGCTTTAAGTTATGCCCTGGGGGCATATAATGTTTTTATAGAAGGCGTTGTCGTAGAAACTTCAAAAAAGACTCATTCGATTGGAAATTCAAAGGGCTAGTGCCCTTTTTAATAGTCAAAAGTTATTGGAGAGTAACTAGCACCCACACGCCCATCATTCCCCCAAACACATCCAATAAAACTTTTGAGAGAGTCATTTTGTTTAGCGTAGTTGATTTCCAGATAGAAAATATATTTTTGAGGAGGATACTCCCCCACAACCCTCAGGGCAAGGGTTTTAAGTTGTGCCCTGGAGGCATATAAGGTTTTTATAGAAGGTGTTGTCGTAGAAACTTCAAAAAAGACTCATTTGAATGGAAATTCAAAGGGCTAGTGTCCTTTTTAATATTCAAAAGTGATTTGAGGACAACACTCCCCCCTCTCAAACCCATCTTTTCCCCAAACACATCCACTCAAAATTTTGATATAGTCATTTTAAGACGCGTGAATTTTGAGTTTGAAAATTACGTTTAAATGGATAAAAACTTTATCACAGTTCTCAGGGCAATGGTTGAAGTCTGAACCCTGGAGGCATATCTAATTTTGTTTTGACAACATTGTTGTATGGGCATTGGAAGGAGATCATGCGATTGGAAGGGCTCAAGCGATAAGTCAATTTGGAATTTTGTAAAAATAAACTGGATCGAGTTTTTGTAAACAAAAACTGGATCGAGAGGGCTAAATAAAACTTGTATATTGAAACAGAATATTTAATCCCTCTTGATTGCTAGGAATATTTCTGGCCTAAACTGTTATTATGAAAGTAAAGAGTAGCATTAAACCCCAAAATTAACACATGTGTTCCGTGTATGGGGGCTGCCCCTTGCTTATCTGTACCTCAACCTCTTGGTCGCAAAACTTCGGAGGTTGCTCATTACGTCAAAAATTGAGAGTTCTAGTATTTATTTTTAAAAGTCGAAAGTGATAGGAGACAAACCAGCCGCGGGGGATATTTTTCCTGGGGGTATATTCCGGTAGGAAATATTTTCCACAGAAGGGAGAAAGTCAAAAAATCGCTCTTTACGCTAAAGTTTTTTATTGTTTAACAGAAATAGTTTTGAGAAAGTCAGACTTTAGCGTAAAGAGCGAGGCGTTGAGGAGTGGACAGCCCCTTTCATATACGGAATAATTTCTGTTCGTTTTAAGTTTTAATGTCGCTCCTTACTTTCAGTTTAAAAAAAAAATTATTTAATGGCTGCAAAAGTGGGGGGTTTTGGGGGGCGGCAGCCCCCCAACAGCGCCTCCTAATCCCTGTACGTTTTAAGGTTCGAACTTGTGACTCAGCCTCTTTAACTCTTTAGAAAACGTTGTTTTTTTTCAAATAATTTCTGCACGTTTTTGTACAGTTTATTACTTATTATTGCTTGACTAACTATTAGCTGATCGTGTCAGGAGTTAAAGTTGGGGGGCTGCCGCCCTTCAACTCACCCGGTTTCTAAGATTCTTGTGTTAAGGATTTTAAAGGTTTTAAGATTTTCGTTTTTTGACAAAAAAAAACTTCTGGGAAAGAGCTGGAATTTTTGGAAGCTTTCAGTCAGTCTTGTCAGGTTAAGAGGACTATTTTGATCTAATTCAATAATGAAATACTATGCTTGTAGGAATTTCAAAAATTAACATGGGCTCTTAAAGGAAAACGAGGTTTTTCGTAAATGTAAATTCGGGGGATAGTTTTTTCGGTCTGAAAATATAAAAAGGCCCTAAAAGGTCGAATTCCGCTTCGAATGAGTTCTCATTCACCCGGATCCGTTGCCAACTGTGGCCTGTAGGCGTGGCGGATAAAAAAATGACCTGATGAACATTAAGTGGCTATATTTGGTTTTTAGAAAACAGGGAAGGAGTGATCGGATTGAGCTGAAATTTTAAGGATAAGCTCCCAGGCCCTAGAAAAGCTTATCCTTTAAATTTCGGCCTGATCGGGCAACGTTAAAGGGGTGGGGCTGTGATGGGAGGGTTGAAACTTCCGGCCATCTTTCCCCCATGAAGATAAAGTCGGATTGGGGTGAAATTTTGCATGTTTCTTAGTTTGAGCTTAGGCTAAAAAATTCCATCACCGCCGTCTCTCTGCGACCGCTAGGACCGGAAATCGCTTACCATTGTGGTGGGTCGCCTCTTTAAAGAGGTACAAGTGCCTCCTTGATAGGTTGTGAAGTAATAATTTTTGTTTGTTTTAAGTTCCAACTTCATTCTTTACTTTCCTAAGAAAACTGTTTTTTTATTTTCATCAGACGAGACAGCAGATTTTATCGACTTGCGTCATTACAATCTCTTGATATTCCTCAGTGAGTTATTTAGTTCCGAGACGAATGCCGATGCAAGCTTTTGGTGGCATCCCTAAATTAACATGAAAACAAGGTTTTTCGTAAATGTAAATTCAGGGGATAATTTTTTCGGTCTGAAAATATCAAAAGGCCCTAACAGGTCAAATTCCGCTTCAAATGAGTCCTCATTCACCCGGATCCGTGGCCAACTGTGGTCTGTAGGCGTGGCTGATAAAAAATAACCTGATGAACATTAAGTGGCTATATTTGGTTTATGGAAAACAGGAAAAGAGTGTTCAGATTGAGCTGAAATTTTAACGATAAATTCCCAGTCACTAGGAAAACTTAACCTATATATTTCAGCCCAATTAGACAACCGTTAAAGGGGGCTGTAGTGGGAGGGTAGAAACTTCCGGCCCACTTTCTCCCATGATGATCAATTTGGAGGGGGGTGAAATTTTGTATATTTTTTAGTTTGATCTTAGGCTACAAAATGCAATCACTGCCGTCTCTCTGCGACCGCTAGGACCGGAAATCGCTTAACATTGTGGGTGGTCGCCTCTTTAAAGAGGCACAAGTGTGCCTCCTTGATTAAAGTTTACGTCCAAGAGGGAAAAGTAATTTTCTTTTTACTTTGATAATTTTCATGTTTCCATATTCCCAGTAATGCGGTCCGTTACACCATCCTAGCTTCAACTTTTGATTTTTTTTTGTTTGCTCGATGAATTTATTGTTGTGACGTGATATTTTTACTACTCAAAGAATTATAATTTGAAAAACGAATCACTACTAAAAAAAAAATTTCAAAGAAACAGTTGATGATTAAGTGAACTATTCAGACGTTTTCTACATATGGGACAAGTTCTGGACCTCCTCCTATTTACAACTGAAAGACATTGGTCACAGAATATATGCCCACAGAGTGTTGACATAATTTTAATATTTAAAGCTTTCATCTGTTCAACGATGTCCAAGCAGATACCACATTCGACTGTAGTTACATTGCTGTCTTGGGAATGAGCGACATCAACATGAGTTTCAGACACAGATTTTCTGCTATTTCGACGCCTTTTGATTCGACAGTTAATTTCCAAGTCATTCGGAATATATTCACCCAACACGGCGATTTCATCATCTTGTTCGTCAATTTGATAAGCAACTAACTTTCCAAGACTTTGTTCATTTCTAAAGCTAATAGTAACAACATTACTGTTATTTTTTTCAACTGTTAGGTCGACTAATTGGCATTCAGGAAGCCTCCTGTTTTGATTTCTACTTTCTTGTTGCCCTGACGAATAAATTCAACAGTAAGTATGGTGTAATTAGTATTTATAACATCACCGTTTGATTATTTCAACTGAAGTGTCGGCTGAAGGCACTATATTTGTCTTCGGCATTCTATGAAGCGGTTGACAAAGTCTTCAAAAGAAACGAAATGCAAGCCTGGTCGTATTTCGATCCGTCGTACCATTTGGTATCCGTCGCATTTTATTCTTCAGATATTTATGCACTTTTACTCATTTTGATTTGTTGAAAAACTAATGGTGTATTCCATAAGGGAAATTTGCATTTTATTATTTTGTAAGTCTTAAGACCAACCTGGCTAAACATATTGCATAAAATGGAATATAAAACAGATATATTGTGATTACTGCTATCTCCTTATTTAGTTTCAATGAGTGTGATACTTCAAATACAAACTAATGTAAAAAAGGAAACCAAATATAACAGGGGTCTCTTTTAGATCGGAGAGATGTTGAAGGACAAATTTGATAATGCTACTGAAAATGAGCCAAGAAAGAGCGGAACGAGATAGAAGCTGCTATTACTAAGATCAATATCTTACAAACTTCCAACAGACTCTGACTTGATATATTTAAAAAGATCTCAAGATTATTGCGAGAATCACGTTCTAATAGGGTCCCTTGGTACTCATGGAAGACCCTGCAATAAGGTATTGTTCTTACTGTTCAAATTTTTTTCACTCAAAAAGTTCAGAGGCAAAAATTGACCAAGTTAGGGTGTGCTTGCATGCTGGAAAATGGAAAGTTTTTGAATTTAAAACAGACTTTTGAACGGATGTTTAAAAAATCCTCGTAAAAACGGGTATTAATAACTCGTTTTAAAACGTGGACCTTGAAAACAGACTTAGTTAAATTGAACTTTAAATTGTCCGTGCTGAGTTGGCTTCCTATCATTTAATTGTTATTGGATGGAAAATTGGTTTCATCAGTTTTCAATATAAATATTTACTTATAAGGACCAAATATGAAAGAAATGCGTTTCTATGATTCAAATATGCGCCTTTCAATCAGGAAAGCTTGGTCTTGGTTCAAAGAAATGGGCTGCATCCTTTAGAAGCTATTAAAACACCAAATATGGTTTACCAAAGCTTTATAGTTTTCATGAACAAAAAAAGCACATTTATTGCCGTTTCTTTTTCTAGCTAATTGTTACATTGATCTTTCCCAAGAAAAACCAATCAAATCTTTAAAAACAATAGTTTTATCGGAATAAAATTAGAGCGGTCTTAAGAAATACCTTTCATGCAATAATGTAACTTCAAATTCAGACAATAAAATGCCTTATAACATGAATAATAATAGCAATAGTTCAGATTATTCAAATACACATCAACTACCGAGGAACGAAGAACGGATTGATAAGATTCATCAAGTAAGTAGTGAATATGATTCTGAATCAGGCTATAGGTTACCGTCATATCTTTCAGGACAATATCAGCTACCGAACCTTATAGAGCTGATGGCCTAGACTCGTCAAGTAGCCAGTGGATACGGTTTTTTGCATTACTATGGTCTATCATATCAGACTGGTCTCAGATCAGATTTCAGACTGTCTGATTTGTTAGATAGATATCAACTACCGAGTGGTATAGAACAAATTGGTGATCACTATTAAGTAGGTTGCGGATATGAGTCTTCATCAGACTATCATTTGCCATCCCAATTTAATCCCCAATTGAAACCAGCGGATTTTTCAGATAAATATCAAATTACGAGATCTACAAAACAAATAAATAGGAATAATAAATATCAAAGAAGTATCGAGGGCTCAAGAACTGAATCGAGTCTTAGTGCCCACCAAGATGTTAAAAACTCTGATTTTGACGTTCGATCAAGGAGAAGTGGAGAAATTGATAGACTAAAACATGGACGTAACAGTAAAAGTCCTCTAAGACCCCGACAGGAACCAAGTGAATATCTCAAACTCAAGCGACAAATGAATCAGATACACTTTGATGTTTTAAACGCTTTAGAAGAAAGCAGGAAGGTCTCAAAAAATGAAAAAAGTTGTAATGCCTTCCAAGGTCATGAAAATAAATCAAAAATAAAGCCGCCAATAAAGAGGCCTTTTGAAGAAATGGATGACCCAGAAAGCAAAGCTGTGAATAAAAAAAAGAGAAAAACTAATTATTTTAACTTTTCGAACATCTTTTATCTGAATACCAAAGCGATATATCACCTTATTATTGAAAATATTATTTAAGATCGTTACCACATCGTGATTTGAACTCAAATCCTTCTAAGCTGAAGGACAAGTTCTTCTCCACAGGACCGTGGTAACTTCTAATACAAATATACCATTCAGTTTATGGTGTCTAAGATGTAATAAAAACTTTTGAAAATTATCCCATACGATTTTGGGATACTCCAGCCAATAGTAACCGATTTAAAAAAAAAAAACTTTTGAGCAAATTTTAGTGGTTAGGGTCAACAAGTGTTTTGAGCCAGTGGTTAGTGTCAATATGTAAACCACTTTTGTCTACACAAATTTCGTACATTAAGAATTCTCCGAATTTGGTAGAAAAACTGAAAAAAGTAGAAATTTCTTCAAGTTCTTTGCTTTCAAGCTTCGACATTATATCAATGTACACAAATATTGATGCAGAAGCAGCCGAAACTCTTCTAGAAAGAAATCTGTTAAGAAATTTGGATTTGATTAATGACAAAACAGATTTGGAAGTTTCTGTAATTATGTATTTAGTAAGGTTGTGCAATAAGTTCTCTTATTTTTTTTTAATTCAGAGGGAAGTAATTTCGAACATTTCTTTAAGGATACAACATTGTACAACAAGGTCGTCAGTTATGCTCTGGGGGCATATAAGGTTTTTATAGAAAGCGATGTTGTAGAAACTTCAAAAAGGGCTCATTCGATTGGAAATTGAAAGGGCTAGGGCTCTTTAATAGTCGAAAGTAATTGAAGGGCAAAAAACCCCCCTCTCACGCCCACCATTTCCGCAAACACATCCAATCAAAATTTTGAGATATCCCTTGTGTTCAACGTAGTCGAAAGTTCTGGAAATTACGTCTTTTAGGATGTTAACCCAATCAGAGCCCTCAGTGCAAGGAAATTGAAATTTCCCTTTTTAATAGTCGAAAGTGAGTGGAGAGTAATTAACCCCCCTCTCACGCCCACCATTTCCCAAAACATATTCAATAAAGTTTAGAGATAGCCATTTTGTTCAACGTAGTTGAAAATTCTGGAAATTATGTATTTAAGGATGAAGAACCCCCCAGAGCCCCCAGGGCAAAGGTTGTAAGTTATGCTCTGGAGTCATAGAAGGTTTTTATAGATAGAGTTGTCGTAAACACTTCAAAAAGGGCTCATTCAATTAAATATTGAGAGTGCTAGTGCTCTTTTTAATAGTTGAATGTGATTGGAGTGTAACTAACCCCCCTCTCACGCCCACCATTCCCCCACACACATCCAATCAAAATTTTCAGATAGCCATTTTATTAGACGTTGCAGTAAATTCCGGAAATTAGGTCTTCGAGGATGACAACTCCCCCCCCCCCAGCCCTTCAGGCCAGAGTTTCAAGTTGTGCCCGTAGACCCAATAAGGTTTTTGTAAATGTTTTAATAGACACTACAAAACGGATCATTCGGTTGGGAATAGATAGAGCTGACGCATTTTCTAAGAGTTAAAACTGATAGGAGAACGACTAACGCCCCTCTCAGGTCCCCATTTTCTCAGACACATCCAATCGAAATTTTGAGATAGCCTTTTTGTTTAAAGTAGTTGAAAGTTCTGGAAATTAGGTCTTAGAGGATGACGACCACCCTCACAGTCCTTAGGGTAAGGGTTCTAGTTTATGCCCTGGGAGCATATGAGGTGCTTATAGAAAGCGTTGTCGTAGAAACTCAAAAAGGGCTCATTCGATTGGAAATCAAAAGGTCTAGTGCACTTTTTAATAGCCGAAAGTGATTGGAAGGCTTGACATTTTTATAGTAAAGAGTGATGTGGGTATAATGTATTATTTTGTTGTTGTTTTTGTTGTTTAGACTAGGCACTTTGTATCGAAGGAGTTGTTGTAGGAACTTCTAAAAGGGCTCATTCAATTGAAAATAGAAAGGGCTGATGCTCTTTTTAAAAGTCGAAAGTGATTCGAGGAAAACTGATCCCCCTCCCACACCCACCCTTCCATTTTCCTTTATGTTTAAAAACTAAATGTTACCATAAGGTTAAATCAAAATGCACTGTGTTAATGCTAATTTTCAATAAGGCATCTCAGCAGTATCCCAAGAACGACTGAGGGTATTATGTTCAAACTTTAGAAGCTACCTCTGCTCTGAAAATTTTACCAACTCAAAATAGCGTAAGTGTATCCTAGCTATCAAAGAAAGTAAACAGATTTTTTTGCGAATGGTATCAAGTGTTCTATTCCCGGTTAACTAGATGAGATATAAAACCAAATTAAACACTACTATTTGTTTCCTGATGTTTAAAAGGGTGTATGTTGTTAAAAATTGCTGAAAATTTTTCTCCCGCATACAAATAGCAGGTCAAACTATAAATTCTTAAAAAAACGAAAAGATTTAAAGTATTATTTTCTTTTTCCCTGAAAAGACTATGTCAGTATAAAAAAAAACAGAACTTAATTAAAAAAAACTTTTTCCACAAAAAAAGTTTTTCCAAAGAAAAGTAAAGAACTCCATTAAGCAGAAAATTAGCAAAAATAAAGTCAAATAATCTACCAAGCATGAAACTACCACAATTCAGCATCAATAAATAAATGAAACCCAAAACGAACAGAAATTACAATAAATAATCGAGTCAAACTCAAAACACGCAGAAATTAACATAAGTTGGGCTCAAAATCCTTATGCCTTCCCAAGGCCAGAACAGAATTTGCACTTTACTGAAAAAAATACAAATGAATATGTATTGTCAGTTTAATATACATATACTGATATTTAGTAATTGAAACGTTAATATTATTTGATTTATTAACGTTATAAAAGTAAAAACATTTATATTTTTTTTCAGTAAAGTGCAAATTATGTTTTGGCCTTGGGAAGGCATAGGGGTTTTGAGCGCAACTTACGTTAATTTTTGTTCGTTTTGAGTTTGACTCGGTTATTTATTGTAATTTCTGTTCGTTTTGTGTTTCATTTATTTATCCATGCTGCTTTGTGGTAGTTTAACGCTTGATAGATTTTTTTTTTTTTATCATTTTTTGTTTAATGGAGTTCTTTACTTTTCTTTGAAAAACTTATTTTGTGGAAAAAGTTTTTTAAATTAATTGCAATAAATACCCGAGTAAAACTTAAACCGAGCAAAAATTTACCTAAGTATTGCTTATAACCGCAATGCCATCTCAAGACAAGAACACAATTTGCGCTTTACTGAAAACAAAATACGTTTGAAATGTTTTCACTTTTCTTACTTTCATAAATAAAAAATTATCAGAACTTTAAGGAATAAATATCAGTATATATCAATTAAACTGACAATCCACGGTCATTTTTTGTTTCTTCTTTAGAAAAGCGCAAATTGTGTTCCGGTCTTGAGAGGGCATGGGGGCTATCAGCCCTACTCATGTTAATTTTTATTTGTTTCGAGTTTGACATGGCTCTTTATTGTAATTTCTGTTCGTTTTGAGTTTTATTTATTTATTGATATTGATTAGTGATAGTTTTGTGCTTGGAAGATTATTTGACTTTATTTTTGTTCATTCTTGGCTTAATGGAGCTCTTTACTTTTCTTTGAAAAGCATGCTTTGTAGAAAAATCTTTTTTAATTAATTTCTTGCAATGTCATCTATCAGTTTTAGGAAATCAATTGCAAAAACTGAATATTTTGATTCTGCTCTATATCCTCCAACATATAACGCCTAGTAGGGACTAAATGTAATGCGAGTACTACGCCTAGCAGCCAATTTCGAAATAAAATTTAAAGATGTCTCTTTGATAGAAAAGCTATTTCAATTTTTAAAAACACTGAAAGGTGAAAGCGAAAAGGAGACCAATAGTAGAGTACAGAATGCTTGTCATTTAAGAAGAACTGAAAATAACACATAGGCCAAGGAACATTACAAAATATGATCAATTAAGATGTTGCAATGATTCCTTTTCCAAAATTCATAAAACCAAGTAAGTCAAAATACTTCTACCCTTTGCAAATTCCAAATTTAGCCTACTATACAAAAATGCTTCCACAGGGTTAATTTTCTATCTTTGATATAGCCTAGGGTAAATTTCTACCAAATCATATTGAGTTAGGAATAAAGTGAATACACCATTCAATGCCTTTTTTTTAGGCTATGCTGATTATGAATATAATAATCATTTCTCTCAGAAATGAATTTCAGCCCCCCCCCCTATATATCCCAATTCCTAACCCTGAATATGCATATATAGGGGGGGCTGAAATTCATTTCTGATAGAAATGATTAGGCTACTATATTTGTAATCAGCATAAAAAAAGGCATTGAGTGGTATATTCACTTTATGCACAAGTCAATAATATGATTTGGTAGAAATTTACTGTTTAAACTTTACCCTCACCCCTAATGTAGAAATATAGGCTATACCCTGAATTGGCATATATAGAGAGGGGGGGGGCTGAAATTCATTTCTGATAGGAATGATTATTATATTTGTAATCAGCATATAAAAAGGCATCAAGTGGTATATTCACTTTATGCATAAGTCAATGATATGATTTGGTAGATATTTACCTCATTTGATACCTTTTTTATGCTCTTTCATAATTCAGTAATTGCTTCTGTTGTAAATTGCATCTTGAGTCCTTAAAGGGGCCCCAAAGGTATTTCAATTTTGGGTAATATTCTACTTTAAATGATTTTGGCTATCTTGGAATGGGGTTAGGGATGGGTCCACAGGCCCAAAGTATGTCCGAGGAAGGTATTTTGCAATACCTACCTCCACTCCATCTCCCTCTAGAGGGTCCTGAAATTTGCCTACATGACAGGTTAATTTTCAGTCATCAGTTTCTTTTTCTCTGGCTTTAGCTCTGAAAATGCAATTTCAGTTATTTGAGCAGAATTTTAAGCCATATAAATGTTTTATTTCCATAATTTAGTATATGTATTTGCATATTTGGTATTAATAAATAGCTTTAAAACCTTATAAATTAGGTTTGAGCAAAGTTGTGAAGCTGAAAACAATTTTGTTCAAAGTAAATTTGCAGTAGGTCATATAATTTAGTTAGGATAAAAGTGAAAACATCATTTGATGCTTTTTTATGCTCTTTCATAATTTACATAAAATACCTTCAGGGCCCCTTTAAGGGCTCAAGATGCAATTTGCAACAGAAGGGATTGTTATGTTATGAAAGAGCATAACCATCAAATGACATTTTCACTTTCATCCTAGCTAAATTATAGTGCCACCTACAGATTTGCCTAGGTTTATGCAAGGTATATACATAAGTCATATGCTTAGGCAGAATCAAACAGACTTTTGGTAATCTTTTAAAGGAATAGCATTTTACAGGCAAAGAATAAGACTATGTAAAATGGGAATCCTAAAATTGCAACTTGCAGTAGCCTATTTTCCTTTTAAAGTAGTTAAACACTGAGGATCTAAGTGAATAATCTTTCAGGAATGCTCTTGATAGCCCCACATATAGCAAATTAATATATCTCTCTGATTTACATCTGTCAATGTTTTTTTTTTTTGTGAACAGGCTCCTTGACTGGTAAAGACCATTGGACCTGTATCTGATTTTATCAAATATTAATATGCATAAAAATTATTTATGAATACAGATAGCAATGGAAGTAAACATGGTGATATTTATTTCTTTATTTCTCTCAAAACTGAGGAGTAGGCTATACAAAATACATAAATGAAATTACTAAAGAAAAAAATTAAATACTTCAATAAACAAAATTGGGCTTCATAATTGAAGGACTTGGGGAGATAAAAGAAAATGGAATGCTGCTAGTGGACTGCTCTCAATCTGGATGTTGCTGACAATATTGCCTTGATGGAAAGTAACAAGACCAAAATGCAGGATCTCCTCAATACTATCCATCAAAATGCTGGCTGACTTGGCCTCAAGATCAACACAGACAAGACAACAATCATGGAAACAACTAACTCCCCCTGAACATAAAGTATGGAGATTCATCTGCCAAGCAGGTCATAGGGTTCAAGTACTTCATCAACATGGTGGAACATTCAGGGTCAAGTGAGCAGAAAGTGCAGTTGAGGATAGGGCAAGCCAGTGGAGCTTTTAACCAACTAAAACCAGTATGGCAATTGAAAAAATATTCTACAAAATAAAAAATGAGGCTATTTAAAAGCCATGTCTTTTCTGTACTCCTCTAGGCCTACAGCAGTGAGTGCTGGAATTTAATTCAATAATAAGAGAGACAGATTCTTGCCTTCAAAAATAATTGCCTTTGGAGGATTCTGAATATCAACTGGAGAGATAACATTACAAACCAGAAAGTCCAATCTATTTCAGGCCAGCCCATGGTTTCAGACATCATTCAGCAACAAAGGTGGTGATATCTTGGGCACATGATCCATATGAGGGACAACAGGGTCCCATGACAAATTTTGGAATGACAACATCAGGGAAAGGTGCCTCTATTGGCACAGGAGGATCTAAGGTCTAAAGGTTAATAATATAACTGAATAAAATACATAAAAAAAGTCAAACATTATTTAAATTCTAGGGAAAAGCTTATGCATAAAGAGACAATTTTCAGACTTCTGGTAGAATTATCCCTCTTAATCTTAGCTAATTCTAGTGGCTCTTTAATTTTAAATCTCAAAACTAATTTGGTGTTACTAACACTAATTGGAAAATCAAGTAAAAATATAGGCTACAGTATTTAAAATAGCAAATGCAAATTGAAGAAAAATTGCAGATTTTAAAATCTTGAACAAGAAGGACAGGAGAGAGAACAAGCAGTAGGACAATTGTGTTAAAAAGAGAACCTAAAATATCATGACAATAAATATCTTGAAGTCATATTATTGAGCCAAATGCCTTTCTAATTTTTTCTAGAGTATTTAAAATTAGCATTGACTTCTAGCTGAATCACTCTAAAGTATCCCTAGATAAAGAATAGTATCAGAAACAGTGAATGAAGTACTACTGTTGCAATTTAGTTCAGTTCAGTTATTGTCATTTATTGCAAAATATTGACATTTTTAACACTGATAGAAAGGCCTCTATTTTCAAGCTTACTAGAAGGGTATTGTATTATTGAAGTTCAGTTCAGTTATTGTCATTTATTGCGAAATATTGACATTTTTAACACTGATAGAAAGGCCTCTATCTTCAAGCTTACTAGAAGGGCATTGAAATTATCAATTAAACTAGCTTTAGGACAACTCACCGAAATAATATTATCAGCATATGCAATAAAAGGGTATCTCTGGGTGCCTCTCAATGTCTGATACAGAGTACAACATATTCAAAAAAATGAACCAAAGACTTGGAAGTGTTTGGGTCTGCCCCTTGTGCAAAAACAGCAGTAGCAAACAAACTGTGTTTGATGTTGTAACAATTGCATTAAAAGAACACAGAAATGAAATGTGGGGCATGTTTGACTCATTCAGACAAGATATGAGTGCTTCTCTGGACTCTGTCAAAGCCAAAACCAACAATCTTGAAGAGAATGGAAAAAAAGTTTTTATGTTGGAAGTCAAGGACATTGTAAACTGTGTTGTTGCTGATAAACTGGAAGCCAACGTTTGCAAAATAGTCAAGTAAGTACAAGACCGGTTTAACAGACATCTGAACCTAGTTGCTTATGGTGTACCACCTCAGATAGATGATGCCAAATTCATGCATGTATTCCTGGAAAGTGAGTTCAAAATAGACGTGGGTGTCATTTCAGACATTTTGCGCCTGCCAGGAGGACAAAACTATAGTGCCTGTATCATCAGCCACCACAAGACCTGATCCCTTCTTATTCTCCATCAGTTTGGCCAAACAGAGAACAGAAATCTTGAAGCTTTCCCATACAAAAGAGGCACTATTGCCTTTTATGCAGATACTTCTTGAGAAGACCATCAGAAAAAAGAATTGGTTGAAGAGATTAAAAGAAGAGCTGCTGCCAGTGAGCAAAATGTGGGAATAAGTAATGGGGTCATTGTGGCAAAAAACAGGCCACCCTTGAGACCCACAGTCCTAAGACAGATGGAGCACTAGATGTGGCACAAAGTGATGTAAATAGGGAGCAAGAGGTCATTTGCAGTGAAATGAACTCGAGCTTTGCAAGCACCAAGTCCCTGGTCTCAACAACAATGTTTTCAAAACTCCCTGTTTGGGCAGTGAGAGCAAGTGTGACAACACTGGCAGTAAGAGTGACTGCAAAAGTGAAATCAAAATCAGTTGCTCTTGTACTAGTGGCAATACTGCTAATACTGCTAAAAAAAAAACTCTAGAAAAGTCTGTGTTTTTTTATACACAAAGTCTGATACTCTTGCTCCAAAACTTAATGAACAGAAAGTTGTGTTTTTATCTTGATATAGATGTTATTTGTGTTTATGAAATTTGCCCTAAAAACTCACTGTCAAAATTAGAAGAATCTCATATTCCAATCCCTGGATTCAGTCTGTGTAGCAATTTGGATAACCCAGAGTGTTGGAGAGGAGCAGCAATATATTGTAGAACTTGTCTAAGAGCTGAAACTGTGAGTTACTCTTTTATTTATTCTGATAGTAGTTGAGATGAGTATGTCTGTTTGAAACTCCATGTTGGATTTGAATCATTTATAATAGGTGTTTTCTACCAAAGTCTGTCTTACCCTGATAAATTTATTTCACACCTAGCTGTATCTGATCTCATGTCTAAGATGAACGCCTGTGAGCATTCAACAGTCTTTCTGTTTGGAGATTTTAATATTCCTGATTGTTTGTTGGAAGTAACTAGAGAAAAAAGTTTTATGGTCCTCTTCTGGCCCTGGATAATTTCTTAAACCACATTGGCCTGTCATAATATAAGAAAAGGAAACGATCAAAAATGGGATTTTTAAGGCCCAACGGAAATACTGAATAAACAAACAAACCGAATATTTCGAGAGGACAACCGCCTCTCTTCTTCAGTGCAAAACAATATATTCAAGGAAAGTGCCAAAGAAAAAAAAAAAAAAAAAAAAAAACGCTGGAAAGTCAATGTGAAAGGAATTAAAAAAACAATGAAAAAAACCAAAAAATTAAACAATGAATAAAATTCAGTAAAAGCCAGAATTTATAAGAATTAAAACCAAATACCTAACAGCCATAAAAACGAGTCATTCGCCAATATCCGCGATTTGCACAAAATCCGAAAAATTATGAACTGCCATTGACGGATACTAGCGAAAAACTGAGAAATAAAAGAAAACATTCATTCACTCAAAACAAAATGAACCAGCAATTAAATAAGTTAGAGAACTATATCATCTGATTTTTGATTTTAATTATTGCATTCCTTGCAGACACCCTTTGAGACCTAAGGGGTTGTTCACGCGTTTGATTACACAATGTAGCGATCAAACTGGCATGATGTAAAGGTGACCACCCTGCCTATGCCGTACTCAAGTGTCCTGTGTTTAAAACTGCGTGCGATAAGAATGTCCCTAGCACCCATCCATGACTTTAAATTCAAGGATATTATCTGCGTATTCTCATAACATATTCGGCCACTCGAGCTACAAATTGGATTTCGTGTCTGAAAAATGAGATCATTTTTCTGTAGTATGCTTGCAAGAACACCTGTTAACTGAGGAGAACCTTAACCTACTCCCAACAATGAAAAGTAAGTGTACTTTCTTTCAGCCAGCTAAAAAGAATTTTTTTTGGCGGTCGCCCTAGTGGCGGTCTAGCTGTGTTTGCAGAATCTCTCTTATCGCCTTCCCTAGTTGAAAGCTGTGACTTTTTTATTGCAGTTAAGCTGACAGGGCCTTCAAGCCTTATTCTGGTATGTTTATATATGCCGACAGGCTACTGCACAACTGTCTCAGATCATAATTGAGCCAGGCTTGCTGTCGGCTCAGGCGCCTTGTATGGAGGCATAGAAATGAACGCTTTCTTTTCTGCAGTGATTTTAACTGCCAGGCTTCCGATCACGATTCACGGTACTAATTATTATTATCCTCAATAACCGATTCCTGTTTCACAGTAACCCCGTAAAACAGTGATTTTATGTTCATCGATTCAGCCTCGGGCTCTACGTCAGACATTGATTATTTTGTTTCGAACACCACGTGCAGTAATAAACCTTGGTCACCTTGGAATTAGCCTGAGTTTCCCGTTCCGGTTCGTGTCTCCTAAATCCCGTCAAGATTGGCATGAAACTAGTGAATGGAAGAAAATAAATAAAGAACATTACCACGCTATACTCAATGAGCTACTGGCCAAAATCAGAGTTCCCTTCTATCTCTTAGCAGAGAATGCAAGAAAAGATAGGATTGGGCTAGAAATCTACACTTGTGAACTTATTCATGCTTTGAAATTTGCCCAGAAAAGTGCTGTCCCTCTAATCCGTGTTAAGGCGGGAACCAGGAAACCTGGCTGGAATGACCCTAATATTAAGAGTGCAAAACAACGTAGTAAATTTTGGTATCGAGTGTGGAAAGACTGTAACAAACCTCGTTCTGGGTATGTCTTCCATTGCTATCGATTAGCAAAAAAGCAATTCTCGCTCCACGTTGAAAAGACTGCAGCTGAGGCTTTAGAAGATCAGTCAAATGAGTTCCAGCATAACCCAAGAAAGTTATGGAAAGTGTATAAAAATAAATTTCGTGATTCTAACCGTAATTCATGTATTAGTGAAAATGAATGGGTCACTCACTACAAATATGTCTTATCTGCCCCCAACTTCTGTGAACCAGGAATTTACGCAGCAACTAAATTCACGCCTTAAAAGTAGTTCGTAGTAAAATTAGTATTTCTAAGAGCCTAGTCTATAATATAATATCCAAGCTAAAGAGTGGGAAAGCTGATGGAATTTGTGGTGATCACCTGAAAAATGAATCTGATCTATTGATGGATCACCTCGCTTTGCTTTTTCAAATCTGTATCTCGCAAAAGATTGTTCCTAGTAATTTCTGTGTCGGAATTACAACTACTATATTGAGGAAAAATAAGTATGCGACCCTGTGCAATTCGTATAGACCAATTACAGTGTCAAGCTTATTTAGTAAAGTTTTCGAAAAACTCTTATTGCCATTGATTGCCTCAAAATGCCTTGTGGGACGCAAGCAGCTTGTGTTCCTAACTCATGTTGGATGTGCCAAAGCTCACCGTATTATACGGACTATTATGCACAGAGCTTCTGCGAAAGGTTTTTCTGTGTTTACCTGCAGTGTTGACATCTCTGCCGCTTTTGATAGTATTTTGCACTCTCAAGCGTTGTTATCACTTCTGGATTGCGGCGTTGATCCTTACATAGTGTCTATTCTACCGTTTTGGTACAGCAATACAGTTATCCGTATTGTATTAGGAAGACATAAGCACTAAATAATTGTCCTATTCTTTCGGAAGGTGTACCACTGCTTAAAGGTTTAAGACTGGGTTCTTGTTTAGGCCCAACTGTATTCAATGGCGCCACATATACTGCCACTAAAGAGTTGAAGGGAACTTTTAACCTTGATGGGATAGATATCAGTTATTTGTCATATGCTGATGATTTACTGCTACTTAACTTTTTATTTCCGGGCTATGGGATAAGCTTGCTAAGATTGTTGAAGTTTATAAGTTTATTGGCCTTGCTGAAAATGTATCTAAATCATAGTTTTGCATATTTAACAGGCCTGCAAAGTATAGTTTTTCTACTTCGCTAGATATCGAAGATATTGTTATTTATGAATCGGATCATTTGCGGTATCTAGGCATTGAATATGGTCCTACAACTAGATCCACTATCGGGCTTATTAAAGTACCAAGGACACCAAAATGAAAACATATTTAGCCCTCTTAATCTATACTAGATCTATTCATACCTGAAAATCCGGGTTTCCTACGAGTTTTTGTTTAGCTGCTATAAGTATTTTTAATTAAAATAAATTCGCAAAACAGTGTTGTCAATAATAAAACAATGATAAACTGTGGAGCTGAAAAATATTAGCGGAAACTGTTTCCTATGAATCCGAAAGAGTTTATCATTTGTGAAAATTCAAATTCACAAAATCTGTTGATTGTTATATATATTAGTGAAAATACATTTTGTGAAAAAATATGACCTCAAGTTCAGAAGGTGACTATTCTGATGTGTCTGAAAATATTTTTGATGATGACCAAGCACTAGATGGTATGCAAGATACCATTTCAGGATGGTATGCAAGATACCATCTCAGGATACTTGTTCCAGCTAGACCCCAACACCGCGCCGGCGGATCGACCGAACGCCGCCGACGAGAGGCCCGGTTGAACGCCGTTGAAGTGTCGTAACGCCGCCAGCGCGCCGCAGGCACGCCGCCGCCGACAAAGGTGGCGACGTTCGGTCGACTTTAAATTAACTTTGCGGCAATTCTTTATTGCTTCAGCCGCAAAGTCGGAGCTTTTCCTTCTTGTGTGGTTTAGTATTTCGATGTTCCTGATTAGAAATCAAGCAGGGCTTGCACTATCCCCGGATTTTCGGGTATTACCCCGAAAATCTATGCGTCACCCGGAATCCCCGAAAACCGCGCAATCACGGTGCCACCCCTAGCGATTTATCACCAGTGACTTTCCCTGCCAAATATTACTTGGCATACCATAATTCTTCACTACTCTCTTGTTCATTAATTTTCGTCTCTTTTGTTACTTTCGACATCTTTTCGACATTTTTGTTGTTGTCTTTGTACTCCTTTACTCATACCCTCAATTTTTTTCAAGGAACACTAAGCTTTTAACGTTATTTTGCGTGTTTGTTTGAACCATATAGTGACCTAGTTATTTATTAAGTAACTTATTTTTCTAATGAAAGCTGAGACGGTATCCTTTCAGTGTGGTATCTAGAGGGGGGGGGGAAGTATTACATTTAAATGATAATATCTAGAAATTTTTTTTATTTAAAGCAGGGATCCCAAGAAGTATTTTTTTTAATTTAAAGCAGAGACGGCATTTTATCAAGGTGGTATCCAGAGGGGGGGGGTAGTGAGCTATGATATTTAAATCATAATACCTCAATTTTTTGCAAAGCAGGGGTGCCAATAAGTTAAATATTTTTTTTTATTTAGTTAATGTAGTTAATTATTTAGTGCCATTAAGTTAATGGAACCTGTAATATTAGAAGAAGATGGGTCAACTCAAGAAACAAATTCCATAACTTTGCCTTATATCCCAATGTTGTCACAAAAATTAAGAAGAGAATTAAAAAAAACATAATATAAAAAGAGCATTTAAATCAGGACAAACTATAAGCTCTTTGCTAAATAATGGAAAAGACAAAGTACGAAGAAACATACAAAAGGGAGTATACAAAATTCCATGCTCTTGTGGTAAATTTTATGTGGAAAGAACACAGCATAATTTAGAAAATAGGCTACAGCAACACAAAAATACCATAGATTGCTTGCTAAAACATAATAAAAAACCGGAAACGTTTGAGTCAGCTGGTGCAGATCACGTATATAATTTTCCTCATCGCAGTATTTTATTTGATCTGACGAAAATTCTAGATACGTCTGTAGGACTTTTACAAAGTTTCAGAGAAATTATAAAACTAAAGAAGATTATTGATGGGGGTATTAGTATCAATAGGGATGAAGGGAATTTTAGGATATATTCAGTTTATAATAGCTTAATTAAAAAATAGGTAAAATATTAAACCAGTAGTGATTTTAATAATTTTCCTAAAACAAATGATAATCTTGCGAACAAAGGTCAGAATGAGGTAAAAGCTGGAGAAACGTCAACGGACTGCAGCTAAATTAGCAACCAAAAAAACATTCAATTTATTATTCATCAAATGGTTGATTAACTTGCGAGATTTAATTAAGGGCTACGGACATGGGATTAGATGAGCTTTTTTTGTTTATTCAAGTAAATTTAGTCTTCATTTTTGATGGATTCTAATTTATACATTGATTGTAAGAGGAGAGTAACACATGTTTTCAAAATAGATATTCTCTTTTGTTTCTTGCGTTAAAACGCCAGTGCTGGAAGTTTTGCTTAATATGTGAGTTTGTTTCTTACTTATCTATTTATATTTTTTTCTTCTTCGTGTGTTTAGTTGTTGTATTTCTATGTGTGTTATTTTAAAAAAAAACATTGTTTTGTTTTTTCGTTGTTTTTTTCGCTTGTTGAGAATGGCTATCGGACGTGGGGCCGAAATATCTGGAATATTTTTTAATTAAAGTGTTTATTTGTTTTTATTTATTTTTTCACTGCTTGATTAAAATTAAAACCCGTTTTTTATTGCTTAATTTTTCGTAAGAATATATGTTTCTTGCAAATTGGGAAAAATTGAATTGGTCCCCCCTTCTATCATTCCTTCCTCCTTCCATTATAAAATATACAGCTTATGTGTGTAAAGCTGTCAATTTGCATAACTTATGACCATTTCCCTAAAGGCTGTTGGGATCATGTCATCCCCACAGACATCTTTATAAAACCTTTTGACTATTCTGAACAAAAGGACATCTTCAAATTTTTAATCAGAAGCTCTGGGGTTTAGTGGGGATTGGATAGCAAGAAAGGGCATGGAAGTGGAGCTGATTGACCACCTATCACTTTTTATTCTTAAAAAAGAGCACTATCACTTTCAATTATGAATTAAATGGGCCCCCTCCCAAGTTTATTCAATCACCACTCAAAACTAAATGGCTCAGAAAAAAACAAACAAATGAATAGATAATATGCAGAAGGCATTTGCTTCTTTGCTTTGTCAGCGCTACAACGTTTTCTCTAAAATGTTTCCATGTCCTGGTAAGTGAACCATTCACTCACTACATTTGGTTTGATAAAGTTTCTCCTTTGTGTGCCCCTATAGGCTAGAAATCAAAGTCTGGTTTCGGCATATGGGATAAATGCACCTCTGCTTGTGCTGAGGGGTTTTGTACTTGCTCTCATTTCTAGGGAAGATGAGTCAAATACCCTTTATTCAGAAATTTTTCTCTTCTTCTATTCTCTGTAATTTAGTAGGATTTCAGTAGGATTTCCTTATTGTAGTCTTCTTTCTCTACTTCTTGTCTTATTGTTATCCTTTTTCTGTTAATTTTTGCACGTCCTTCCTCAATTTTGAACAATTGTCTGTTCTTTTGGGTAATATAATTCAATTAAATGATTGATACTTGGCTCATTGCTCAGTTTTTTGTTGTTTTTTTTTATCAGGGAAGGACTCTGCATCATAACACAATTTTAACATTAAAAAAAAAATCAAATTGACAAAATATCTAGCAGTTAATTAGATAAATTTCATTAAGGATAGGGTTTGTGGATATCATGTTTGTGCATGATATACCATATTTGACAATCCTGACTATTGATTGTAAAGATACATTTGCTGGTGTCATAAGTAAATTAAGTTTTATGATTTCATAATTTGCAATTTGTTTATGTTACAGCCTTCACGGCTCCATCACAAATGATGATTAGCCGCTAGTCCTGGTAGTTACCTCATTTTCTAATACTGAGCTACCTGTTATACCTTCTCTAGAACACGTCAGGTGAAGAATTTTTCGTGATTACCTCTTCCGGCGATCTATTCCATGTGGCAACCGGTCGCCGGTCGAAACTCGTTTTCAGATATTCTTGGTGGGGAATACCCTGCTAAAAGTAGTCTTGACGAGCTGTACTTCGGCGAGTTGATCGCTAGGGCTTTACTTTATCAGCAACGAGCTTCGATAACTCCTCTGATGGAGGGTTATACAAGTACTTATAGAAAACTAACATGGACCCCACATCGAAACGTTCCTGGATCAGCTGTGGGGTTTTAGCTTTCTTGTTGCCAGAGTTTGCTGCACACTCTGCTATTTTGTGAATATGTTGGAGTGGAGTGATGTGGTTTTTTGGTGCTTCAGCGAAGAGTGGACATGTATATTTCATGACAGGTTTGATGTACGAAATGAAAAGTGGCAGAATAGAATCATCAGGGAGAAGGCCTTTGCATCTTAGGATAACTCCTAACTTCTTGTTGGAAAAGGATTTAATTTTACTGAGATGCTCAGTCCATGAGACATCCGAAGGGAAATTAACTCCAAGTAGGCACAGTGTATTAACTCACGTTATTACCTCTCCTTTGAAGACGGAATCAGGATGAGCCCTCATATTACGGGCCATAGAAATTAGGAGCTCTTTTGTTTTCGATGTGTTAAAACTTACAAGCCATGTATCTTCCCATGCCTCAATTTTCACTATGTCAGCTTGAAGCTCCTTGTGGGGTTCACTGGGATGATGGAGTGCTATCTGACAGGGTTCACTAGGATGTGGGGTCTTTTGCGATTAATGTTTTTGTTGTTGTGTCATCCGCAAAGTGGTGAGGCTTTTTCACAAGGTTGTCCCCTAGGTCGGTTATAAACATCAAGAAAAGAGTTTGCCCAAGAATACTTCCTTGTGGTACTCCTAATAAAACTGGGTGTTATTTTGATGTGAAGACATCGAGGACAACTTGCAACTACCATTGACGAAGAAACTCAGCAAGCACGTCAAATTGTCGACCATAAAGTCCATAGGCTTTCAGTTTAAAAAGAAGTCCCTTGTGCCATACACGATCAAGGGCTTTTGCGATGTCAAAGGAGAGAAGGCGAATATCTTGCCCCTGAGAAAGAAGCTGAACCTACTCTTGATAGTGCGCAATCAAACAGTCTAATATGCACCGCATTCTTCGAAAACCGTACTGCGTGTCTGCCAACAACAGATGCGACTCAGGGTATTGGTAAAGGGTCTTATTAATGACGCTTTATAAGATTTTACATACGCAGGACAGCAGACTTATTGGACGATATGATCCCACATTAGTAAGGTCAGCTCTGCCTTTGGAACAGGGACCACATTAGTAGTTTTCCAGGCTTTCGGGAATATTCTCGCTGTAAAGCATTTTCTATAGAGAGAGGCAAAAGGACCAGCAAGTTCAGGGGCACATCTCTTAAGGATGAGATTGGGAATTTTTTCAGGTCCTGAAGCTTTAGTGAAATCCATCTGGCTTAGCGTTCTGAGCACCTTCCTAGTAGATATGTCAAATCTGGTGATTTTTGGATCTGTTCGTGGCGGAAAGGGGGGAGGGGAGACTTCGTCCTAATAAAGTTGGGAGACCTTTGAAAAGGCTTGTGGAAGAGCATATGCCTTTTTCTGGCCTGCCGGGATCATCTTCCCTTCAATATAAAGCGAGGGAATTGATATTGATTTAGATGACGGTAGGGCTTCTTTCACGACCATCCACCACCGCTTTGCAGGGGCACTTTTCAGTTCGTCTACAAACTTGTGCTTGTAATCGGCTCTAGCTTGACGTACAGCTTTAACAGACTCGCTTTGAGCGTTAATAAAAACAGCCAGGGCCGCGTTGGATTCAGTTGAATGCCATTTCTGGGAAGCCTTCTTTCTGGCCCTGATTGCCTTTCTACAACCAGCATTGAACCAAGGCTGATTTCGAAATGAGACTTTTACTGTTTTTGATGGGACGAATTGCTCAATGGCCTCTGTAATCGCTTTTCCGTAAAGTACCGCTGCTTTATGTGGGGCTTCTTTTAAAAATTTACTCCATGGCTTTGCCGATAAGAATTTTCGCAGACCATCCCAGTCTGTGTGGTGATACTGCCTGATGATCCGATCGTGCTTTACAGATGGAGGTATTTTGAGTTTTTCACGAGCTTTAACTGCCACTTGGTCGCTGGCAAAAGGATAACTTTCAACACTACAGGACTCAAAATGATCAGTTAAGAAGAGATTAAGCCTGGATGATCCATAAGGGCCGATGTAAGTGTCAAATTCAATAAGTTGTTCTAGGGCGTAAGCAAGACTCAGGTCTAGCAGAGCTAAGCCCTCCGCATCAGTCATACGACTTTTCAGCCAGTGGCCATGATGAATGTTGAAGTCTCCTTGGATTATTATACCTGATTTAGGGAATTTTTGCATCCCAAATTCCAAGCAATCTTCCTGGTGTTCGTGATTTTCATCTTTGGTGGGCTATAGACTGTACCAATAACAAACGATTTGATTGGTAGGGTTACTTTCACCCAAAGGACCTTGTCGCTAGGAATCGAAAGTGCCAAAAAAGGGATGTTATTTTTAAGGTACATAGCAACACCACCTCCACCAAAAGTTGAGCTTCTTGGGTTTTTGCGATCCAGCCTGAGCAGAGTGTAACTAGGAATACTGATCTCACTATCACTTACGCTAGAATTCAGGTTGGTCTCAGATACACACATGAAAGAAGGGGAGACCTCATTCATTATATTCTGAAGGTGATCCAACTTGGATCGGAGACCACGTACATTGCAGTGGGTAACAGTTAACGTATCCGTAAGAATTGTCTTGGGGCGCGCATTTGGTCATCAATCTGAAGGAAGTCCGATCCGAGGCTGTTTTTTTTTCCGTTTGAAAACTTGGCAAATACCGACTGAATGGGTTGTGGGTCCCAAACAGCGGACAAAAGAATTCCTAAGACAGACTTTGCCTCATCGGATAAGGAGCGGTCATAAGACCTCATACTTGACCTCAGCAAAGGTGGTGGTGACCCCAATAGGGGCAGGAGTCGGCACCTCGCGGTACCTACCACTCTTAAGCTCTGCGGGCAGGGACGCAAACCCCTGAGTGGTTTGCCGGAGCATACCCAGCATGCAGAGGCCGTGGTCGAAATCTGGATCTTCCGCCCATATTTTGCAGTTGTCCTCCTGAAGAGGATCCTCTCACGATGGTATCCTACAGTACCATATAATTTAATCCATTGCTGGAAGAAGTTTTGCAACTAACGGGACATATCCACACGTCGGTGGGCCCTGCTCAGTGTGCATCAAAGGGGCCTTCTTCCTCCTCCACCTGTATTTATGGCCCCCGGGCGAGGGTACTTCAGTTTATGGACTCCCAGGGGCTAAATCCCTCCTTTGGTCCGGACCTCTCTTTATGGAAGGCACATAACATATCTGTAGGACGTTCCCTTATCTGCCACCTGGGGACGCGCTGAGTGGCCTGGAGAGCGCCCCTACTGAGAAGGTGACTCAGTAGGTACTCAGAAAGATATTATATTTTTATGTCTGAATGATAATAATTGGCATAGAATTAAGTACTACTACTACTACTAACAACTCACCGCAGCATCAAGCCGCCTGAGGACAACACAGCTGCGCACGCTCTTCCTCCATCCTAATCTATTCAAAGCCTCTGTCTTTACACCCTCCCAGGCCGTTCCCATTTCCCTTAAATCTTTCTTTATGACATCCTCCGAACCCAACCGCAGACGACCTGCTTTCCGTTTAGCCCTAGACGGTTGGAAGAAAAGTGCACTTCATCTGCAGAATGTGCCCAAGCCATCTCAACCTTTCTCTCATTATAGCCCTAGAAAGTGGGATTGAACCTCACTTTTCGTATAGCCTACTGTTTGAAATAGGGTCAGTCAGCCGGGTACCCAGAACAATTCGTAGGCAATTTCTCTGGAAAACATCTAGCAAATCTTCATCTGCTTTTTGAAGCGTCCATACTTCAGAACTATATTTAACCACTGTCATCACTATCCAATATTTTAATCTTTGTTTGCAGACTTGTCTTCCTATTCTTCCAAACTTTTTTTAACTATAAAAAACACCCTGAGCCTTGGCTATTCTACTTTTAACGTCTACGCTGTTCCAATCGTCTTTACTAATAGCACTACCAAGGTAAGTGAAGCTGTCTACTTGATCAATCTTTTCGTTACCCAACAACATCTTTTGACCTTCACTTATTCCTAATCTTAGTAACTTAGTCTTCTTAACATTAATTTTCAAACCTATTCTAGGAACCTGAACTTGCAAAACCTCTATAAGTTCATTCATGTTACTCACACTTTCATCTAGGATGCTAAAATAATCAGAATAATCAAAGTCCAGGCAAGTCCCCCCTTCCCATTTGATTCCGTGTTTTCCCATTACCTTTCCTGTGCTTTTTAAGACAAAGTCCATCAAAATGATCCATTAAAAGGGGGATAGAACACAACCCTGCTTTACTCCTGATTTAATACAAAACCAGCTGCTAACCTCATTTCCTACCTTAACCGCAGTAGTGTTATCCTCGTCCATAACAATAATCACTTTAATGTATTTGTCCGGTAAACCATACAAGGATAAGACCTTCGCTAAAGCTTTTCTATTAACAGAATCAAATTTTTTCTCATAATCTATAAAACTGAAGGCCTAAGATCGTCAGTAACTCAGACGCTTGTCAATTATAAACCTAAGAGTAAAAATTTGGCTAACACATCCTCTACTCTCTCTAAAACCACACTGTACTTCTCTTATCACTTTATCTACAGCATCTCTCATTCTAAAAAGTATCATATTACTAAGTAATTTGCTATCTACAGAGACCAGGCTTATGCCTCAATAATTACCATACTCAGTCCTATCACCTTTCTTATACAGTTGTTTAATTAGGGTTTCCTTAAAATCGCCAGGTGCTTACCCTTTCTCAAAAATCACATTCATAATCTTTAGTAACTTATTTCTAACCTTAGAGCCATCATTTTTAAGAAACTCATTTACCATAGTATCAGCACCTGAGGCCTTCTTATTTTTAATCCTTGTAGTACTGTCGCTAATTCTTCCTCATAAAACAAATATTCCTTCACATCCACAATTTATCACAAACTTTTTCATTTTTCTCTATATCATTTTCCTGAAACTCTATCTCTGTTTAGCGCATTCTCAAAATGCTCTGCCCATCTCTGTTTAACTCTTTCCTTATCACTAATTGTGGTCCCGTTCCTATCTTAAACTGGGATTAGTCCGGATTGACTACTCCCTCTCAATTTATTAATATGTACCATATTTTATTTATTACTATTATGCCGTCTAGCTCTATCTTCCAGATCCTCGGCAATTTTATCCATGGCCTCCGCTTCACACCTCCCTAGTTCATATTTAGAGTCAAGCTAATTTAAGTTAAGAGTCAAGTGTTTTTTGTATTTCCTATCATCATGTTTTTTTTTTACCAAATAAAATTGGTAGTATAAGTGTTACAATAGTTGTGAAATTTTCCTATTTTCAACATCTTCTTGCTCGTCTTTCAGGTAATCCCCTGTGATTTCTTGCCAAGTAAGAACTACACGAGATCAGCTTATTATCATTTGTAGTTAGACAGTTTTCTTTGCTCTGGGCCTTTTGTAAGTGTGCTATTGGAAAAGCACAGCTTCAGAAAGAAGATATGTAGATTTCTTGTAATTTTGCAGAAGATGAATTTACGGAAGACCGAGAAGAAACAGTTGCAGATGAGTCAGTTAGTCACTTCATTTATAATCCGTTACATTCCTTGGCACTTGATCAACAAAGAAAAAAACTCCCAGTTTGGCAAAACCGAGATAATATTCTCTACTTATTGCAGCAGTACCAAACATTGATTGTACTTGGGGAGACGGGAAGTGGAAAGAGTACACAAATTCCACAGGTAATATTTCATGGTGTTACATTCAATGACATTAAAAACTAGGTTTTAGTATCCATTGTATTTCTAACTTCCATCTCTAGTATCCAATCAGTATTACTCATTAAAATACTTTTTGGTTTATATTATAATTTCAAACAAATAACTGGACTCAGTGGAGACAGAGACGGGGCTCTCCAAGAAAACCGAAAATAGTGGTCTGAAAATACACCTTTTGTGATTTTGATTCCCCCCCCCCTCTTTCCTATGACTGGACTGGTGTTCACTTATGTACACAAAAGTCTGGCCTTCAGGGGAGCAACGGATATCAGGGGGGTTTTCCTGGGAGTAAAGAGTTGTCAAAAGCGGAAATGAAGTAGATTTCAAGGATAAATTTTAACACACACCCTTTCCTTCTATATTGGATAGTATGCTTAGGCCATAATCAAGCCTCCTTCTGAAGCATTGAAAAAAGTGTATCTTTTTTACCTCCAAATATTGAAAGTGGCACATATTTAGTTTTATTTATTATAAAAAATATCCTTTGAGAAGTTTTTCATTCCCAGCACATGTTTATTGTAATTAATTACGACTGACGAAAACAATCAAACATTTCTTGTGCTATTGGTAACTGAAACTCCAAAAATAGGAATTTTGATAGCATTATATACATCAAAAGAATCAGATTTTCGTACTAATTCACATATGTGTAATTCATTAAAGGGTTATCCTTCAAAAGTTATGGGAACCTAAAAAAATTTGCCTGATTTTCAAAAAGGGCAAAAGCTGAGAGATTTTGATAATAATTACTTAATCAAATTCAATTTATAAGAGGACGCTATTGCAGAGGTTTCAAGCTCCTATCTACAAAAGTGGAAACATTTGTTTGTTGTTTTTTTTTCAGAGAAGAATGATCATGAATGCATGTATATTTGTTTTTTTTGGTTTTCCAGCAAACCATATCAAACAAATTCTACTACTACTACTAATACTAACATCTCACCGCGGCAACAAGTCACCTGAGGCCAACACAGCTACTCATGCTCCTCCTCCATCCTAATCTATTCAAAGCCTCCCTCTTAATACCCTCCCAGGAAGTTCCCATTTCCCTTAAATCTTTATTTACAACAACCTCCCACCCAAACCCCGGACGACCATCTTTCCGTTTAGCCAAAAACAGTTAGCCGAAAAGGACAATCATCGGCAATCGTTCATCCTTCATCCGCAGAACGTACTCTAGTCATATCTACCTTTCTCTCGTTATAGACCTAGAAAGCGGTAGCGCCTACTGTTTTAATACGGTCAGTCAGCCGGGTACCCAAAACAATCTGTTGGCAGTTTCTCTTGAAAACATCTAGCAAATCTTGCTAACTGTTTTTCGAGCGCCCATGCTTCAAAATATACTTGGCCACTGTCGTCGCTGTAGCTTTCTAATTTTTGTTTGCAGGCTTATCGTCCTATTCTCCCCAATTTTAACTACTGTGAAAAAACACCCTGAGCCTTGGCTATTCTGCTTTTAACACCTTCACTGCTCCCACCGTCTTTACTAATAAAACTACCAAGGTAAGTGAAGCTGTCCACTTGATCAATCTTTTCGTTGCCCAACAACTTAGTCTTCTTAGCATTAATTTTTAAACGTATTCTAGCGCTATGGACTCGCAAAACCTCTAAAAGCTCATTCATTTTGCTGACATTTTCATCTAGGGTGCTTAAATCATCAACAGAATCCAAGTCCAGGAAGTTTTTCTTCTCCATTTGATTCCTTGTTCTCCAGTTGTCTTTTCTGTGCTCCTTAAGTCGAAATCCATCAAACTGATCCATATAAAGGGGGATACAACACAACCATGCTTAACACGAAACCAGCTGCTTTAATATGAAATATGATTTAATACGAAATCAGCTGCTAACCCTATTTCCTACCTTAACCTCACCTATGTTGTTGTTGTACATAGCACTAATCCCTTTAATGCATTTGTCTGGTATACCATACCAGGATAAGGCCTTTGCTAAAGCTCTTCTATCAACAGAATCGAACGCTTGCTCATAATCTATGAAACTGAGTATTGAAGGTATTTGATAACTCAGGCACATCTCAATTATTTTCGTAAGAGTGAACATTTGGTCGATACATGCTCCACCCTTCCTAAAACCGCACTGTTCTTCTCTTAAAACTTTGTCTACAACATCTCTCAGTCTAAAAGTATCATATTACTAAGCAATTGCTACCTACAGAGACCAGGCTAATGCCTATATAATTACCACACTCGCTCTTGTCATCTTTCTTACACAGGGGTTTAATTAGGGTTTTCCTAATATCGCTAGGTATTTCCCCTTTTTCAAAAATCATACTGATAATCGTCAGTAACTTATTAGTTAAGAACACATTTACCACACTATCAGCCCATGGGGTCTTGTTATTTTTTAATCCTTTCAGTACTGTCGCTAATTTTTCTTCACAAAACAAAACTTCCTTCACATTGAAGGTATCACAAACTTTTTCATTTTCCTCTATATCTTTTCCTGCAATTCTATCCCGGTTTGCACATTCTCGTAATGTTCTACCCTACTCTCTTTAACTATTTCCATATCACTAATTTTGGCCCTGTCTCTTTCTTTATCTGGGATAAGTCCGGATTGACTACCCCCTCTCAATTTATTAACATGCCAGTACAAACTAGTAATCCTTACAATATCAGGAGAAGGTTCATTCTTAGGGAAATTGAAAGTTTTAGTGCTGTTTTAGAGTGAGAAAAACGGATTGTGCCACTACAAAGTGTCATTTTCGGACATTTTGTTGAGCGAAGAAACAATTCTGCCCTAATTGATGCCAAAAGCTACCGATGAAAATTCTATAATAGCCGATCGATTTTAAATTATCAAAATTAAATCGAGCTTCCCTGTTTCAAAACCAGTAATTCTAAGCGGCAGAGCATTCGTTCCTAAAGATGCACGTAGTCTCTACAAAACAAACAGCTGGTTTACCCATTTATTTTAAAGCTTTGTTTAATTAAATTGTTTCATTTGAGACTTGATATGGTTATGCACAGTGGTTTATAATTGCGCATTAGTCATTTTTTGAAAGATTTCCGTTTCCTAGTTCTAGGAAATAAATTGCGAATGCTTCCTGTTCAGGATCGATACGCATATTTTTTTTAACGAATCATTTTGAAATACTGCCAGAGATGATTTTTCTTTTTAAATTGAGTGTTCATTATGGTTATTTTGGAGATAAATAGGCAAGTACTGACAGAAATGCCCTCCAGTGACTAAAATTTTTCCTCCAAATGGCAAGTTTGGATTTGCAATTGGCCGGAACAACTGATCTGTGTTTTGTAAACCATACTCTGGTAACATAAACAAGATCTAGATTGGTTGCAACTTTAAGGAAGAATAGGGTCCTCATCCACAAGGAAAACTTGCACTTTAGCTAATTCTATAGCTTTGCTTGAACCAGGTTTTATGCTGAAAATCGAATCTAATAAAAAAGAACTTGCAGCTGATATTTTTTGTGTGTTGTTTTTCCAATAGGCAATAGAGCCCATACGATTTCATAAACACCATACATTTTGCTTTGTGATTTTAACCATAAAGATCTGATACTCTATTGATTTTAACCATTAAACATCTGATGCTTGGAAAAAATATATTTTCAACATAGTTAGAATCTTTGGCTGCACGTAATTTTTTTTTTCCATTTTCAATCTAAATGAAAAAAATTATTAATAAATGAAATCTTATGCCAATTTCGTCTATTTCATATTGTTCCACTCTTAAACTAAAATTTCGACCTTCTGTTTCTGTCGTAATTAACTTGAATGCAATAATACGATAAGACCGTTTAATTGTAGCATCCTCGGATGTATTATTTCGTCACTCTTACACAGTAAGATCTTCAGCCAATTGATTTTGAATGTTCCCCAAAGATCTCTTGGATCTGTCGGACATCCAAATTAGAATCTGGACGAAGAGTCTTTGCAGTACAGAAGGCATTTTGAACAGTGCTGATTTTTTTTAAACCATCTATCCACTGTTTATCGTCGAATGTGAGGCCATAGCTAGGCAAGCTTGATTGTATGTGGCATAACGAATGCTGTTTACAGTAAAGAGATCTTCAAAACTTGTTGCATCCTTCACATGATACAGAAGTACTCACAGTACAGGAGGTATTTTGGACAGTGCTGATTCTTCTAAATCATTTGTCCACTGTTTATTATCGAATGTGAGGTCATAAGCTAGGCAAGCTTGTTCTTATGTGGCATGACGAATGCTGTTCGCAGTAAATAGACGTTCAAAACTTGTTGTGTCCTTCACATGAAAGAGAATTACTTATAAATGAAAGTATTCTGGTTGATCTACATTATTTGCATTCTATATTCTACCAACGAAACACAATCAAAGGATTTGTGGCTCCCATATACACGTTTTTCCATCCAATTTAAAATATTCGAGTATTTACCAACAATTGTAGTAATTATGGTTTGTTTGCATTTGCTTCAAGGCCTGGTTAAGTCGGAAATACGCTTATAACATTGAACCTTTTTGCTTAATATCTACCAAAATTTCTGGGACCTGGTTAATATCTTGTATTTGGTATTGACCATGTAAATGAATATGCAAGTGTTAAACGCCATGGCTCTTTTTGGATATCGTGGCCAAATAATCGTCAGCATGCTTCAGTTGCTGTAATGCAGTGACCTTTAACATAAGTCTCTGCTTCATTGTAAATCAAACTCCGTTGGTTTTATCAACCTTTATTGAAGCGTAATCGTGTCCTTCGTAGATGAATATACATAAATATTTCTCCTTGACTTATCCTACCAATATATTCAACATTGATGTGACATTGAAATTTTTTTCTGTGAAGCATTATATGTGCCCACGTGACGGTTATCTTGTGTAATTTGGTGATTATTCTTGTCTTATCAATATACTGCAAGCTCATGTGAAAATTTATCAAGTTCATGTGAAAATTTAATTTGGAGTCATACCGACGATAATTTGGTTTTTCATCATCCCCTAGAGAAGTTACTTCTTTGAATTGTATTGTAAAACGGAAGTGGCACTGTAGTTTTTCATTTTTATTAACCATATTTCTGGTATCTAAATTAAACTCTACTTCGCACGGATTATGAATCGACTACTTTAACACTAAATCTCGCAATTCAAGGTGGTCGGTATTTGGAATCTTAGCTGAACTCAGACCATCAATTTCTGCTGGATAATGAATTCGATCATCAGGATTCATGATCAACAGCAAATGCATATGTGGTAGTCCATGTTTAAATTCTCGATTGCATACACATATTTGGCCGGCTTTCCAAATAACTGCTATTTATCCAAATCACTGATTACTTCATTAATTTTTTTTTTTTCAATTTGAGCGACAAGATTGGAACGATCTTGAGTGGACTGCTCTGTGGTAACCCCATTATTATTGGATATAATAAGATTTGTCTCTGTAATTTCTGGCCTCTTTGCCTCTTTAATCATCGTTGATCTGGTGAATGACGATGATAGCATTACTTTTTCACCAACAATTACAATCTGTTTTGCAGCAAAGTCGTTGATAATTTGGGTAACACCTACGTACTGATTCGCTAGAATAGTTTTTGATTTACTTTGATCCATTAGATGCGATCACGTTCAACTCGAATAAAAGTATCGACAAGATGTTGTTGGAAAAGTCGTCTATCAAAATGTAAAGTATTTAAACCTGTCTGGCGCATTTTGGGTGTTATAGGTTGAAAAAAAGGCTTTTGGCGTTATCAGGTCGAAAAGCAATAAATGTTGTGCTTATTCAGGCTGTTTTATATATGGAGAACTTGTATAAGTTATTCGAAGCAATATACCCACGGTAAATTCTGATTTTTGAGCTGGATAAAAAATTAGATGTTAAAGGGCTCCACACAATGTTCGATATTTTTGAAACTGACAACATTGTTGCCAGGTTGTTTTACATCCATTTCATTTGACGAAAAACTTGTCGGCGTTAATCGTAAGAACAACGCATATTTCAACACATACAGGACGGTTGAACGGTCTGTATACTAAAAGGGAGCTGCATATTTGGAGGTTGTAGTCCCAGTGCAGTAGCACTCTGATTTATGTAAACTTTCACTTCTTGCATTCTCATATAACTTTTGCCATAAACGTTTCGGTCTTGCAATATTTCCTCCAAGAGATCCATTAATTCACGACAGTTTCCGTAAATTAGTGGATGTGCAAGGCGTCCGTCAACATTATCTTTGGGGTCGAAGGTGTACATTTGGCAATATGAAGGTGGCTTGAAATGTTCTTGAGTGGTTTGTGTTGGATGGGCAACCATATTCATTTTGTGATAAATTTATCCAGCTATTTTTGAAGCCAAAAAAATTACGTCTATTGATGGTTGAATCACCGCTTATGTTGAATGAAGCTAAAGGGAAACGTGACTTTTAAGTTTCAGATTTGTTTGTGGAGCTTATAAGCGAGTGGCAACGTCTTAAAAACAAGCAAACCAATTCATTTGGAAGCTGTAGAGACGCTAATACAATTTGACCATGCAAGCAGCAATCTCTAAATATATGACCTTAATTCGCTACTCTTTCTTCAGAGAAATGGAGGGCTCTAGTGCAGACATGCAACGTTGAAGGGGCCCAATGACATATAATTAACACTTGCGTAGCTTGTGGCATCTTTGTAGCGTAGTTCTAGAGTCAGTGCCATAGCTTGTTGCCGTCAAACACTGCAACGAAGTAGTTCTTCTAACCGCAAATTTTGTTGTGTATCATTTTCGTTTGCGGTTCGCTGTTATGCTCGTTGTCGGTGACTTCTAAGCTTCGATTTCGTTGTGTGTTATTTTCATTTGTAATACGTTGTGATGGTCTTTGTCACATGTCTTTCAATCGTGGATTTCGTTGCTCATTATTTTGGTTTTTGAGTCGGTGTGATTCTCGTTCTCACATGTCTTTCAACCGCAGATTTTGTTATGCCTCGTTTTCGATTCGTTGCAATTCTTGCTTTTGCTTGTCTTCTAACCGCAGATTTCGTCGCACTTCATTTTCATTTTTAATCCGTTGCGATCTTCACTTTTGCTTGTCTAACAGCTTCACGAAGGCGACGCGAAAGCTTTTAATAATAGTACTTGGTGATAGTTTCGCCGTATGGAGCATTTTCGTGATGAACCACGCCCTTGGAGTCAAAGAAGACGGTCAGTATGGCTTTTAAATTGCTCTGGAGCTCTTTTTCTGGCCACGGGTAAGTTGGATGCCTCCATTCGCATGATTGCAACTTGGTGTCAGGATTGTCCTCATAAAATAAGTTCTTATTGGCAGTCATCACTGTGTTGATGAAATTGGGATCGCTGTTCGCAGTCCCTAATATTTAGTGTGCGATCCCTAAACGGAGTTGCTTCTGCTCGATGGTCATAAGCTTTGGTGTGAACTTCCTGAAATTCCCCTGAGGCCCGAATCCTGACTTAACGGAATAAACGGATCCAGTGCATATATTCACTTCATTTGCAAGCTCTCTGATCGTAATTGGACGATACTGCATCAACAGGGTCCTTGCTTGGCCAATGGCTGGTTCTGGCCAATGGCTCATTTCTACTTCTGAGGGCCCATCAGAACGTGCTTCACTCTCCACTGATGTGTGACCATCTTTGAAATGGTTGTACCGCTCCTTTACCTGTTTGGTTTCTATTGCTTCGTCCCCGAAGGCCTGTTGGATCATTTCCCAAAACATTATTATTGGTTGGGTATATGAAACTAAAGAATAAAGTTGGTTTTAAACTGAAATATTACATTTTGAGACCGTTTTTAAAGAACTTGTGACCATTTGTTAAAGAAAATTTGTTCTTGGGTCATACTATTTTCAAAAGTTTAAGGGGTTGACAACTAAAGTGTTTAATCAATTGAAAATAAACTATACCAACGTGTTGTTAGCGTGACACTTTTATCGGTGAAGCTGACCAAAAGTGCTTGCATCATTTCCCATTGCTTAGGCAGCATAAGTAGAGTTGTACTTTGCCTAATGCCTACCCTACAAATTGCACATCTCTTGAGCAAAACAGGAGAATGGGAAGGTGGATTTCGTTGCTCAAAAGGAAATTTTCAGGAGTTTTCTAGGGTCTTTTGCTCTAGATAGTGAATATAGGCATTTTATTTATATCATTCTCACTCATTAGACGAAAATTTTGTTTCAAATAATTCAAAAGCTGAAGAAAAAAAATTCAGAAGTAAAGTGGGATAGGAATTCCAAACCTTTGAACAGACTTGGCACAAAGAATATCTTGGAGGTCTACCTCTCTAGTACAAAGAAGGTCTACCCAAATATTTTTCAATTTTACTTGAAAATAAAAGATGGATTAACTGGGTAGACAAAAATTGAAACAAAATGGGATCTGGATCCATTATCCCAAATGTAAAAGGATATAGTCAAAATTTGTGTATGATCATTGCATGCAGTTCACGCACACAAACGCATACTAAGTGCAAAGGGGAAAACCAGGAATCTCTCTTGTAGGTCGCAAAAATTGAGTTTTCTGAAACTATTTTTCTAACACAACGTTTGGATACCTCATACATTTGGCTGGTAATATTAAAATAAAAAATCTTTTAGTACATATATGAAGCAGGATGGTGCAAAGATGGGGCGATTGCCATTACTGAACCTCGGCGTGTGGCAGCCAAGTCCTTAGCGTGCAGAGTTGCTGAAGAGAAAGGAGTTATAGCTGGTGATCTTGTTGGTTATTCTATCCGTTTTGACGAGTGTACATCAGCAGGTCGAACAAAAATTAAGGTAAAACTACTGGTTAAATCTGCAAGCTATCGCTTTATATAGTTCTAATCTATGATTTGCTGCTCAGAAATACTTGGTTTCTCTCTCTCTCTCTCTCTCTCTCTCTCTCTCTCTCTCTCTCTCTCTCTCTCTCTCTCTGTCTCTCTGTCTCTCTCTCTCTCTCTCTCTCTCTCTCTCTTACTCTCTCTTGGTCATACCTTTTTAGCAAATTCTTGGAGCTGTTTTTAAGGCTGCAACATTTGACCTTGCACGAAAAACTGCACATAATTGGAAAACGATTTATATTATTTTAGCTAAAATCGTTAAATGCGACCCTTGAATCCACCAATCACAGTTTGCTGTAAGTGAGACTTCCAAAAATTGCTTTGCAGAAATCTTGTGATAAATAAATGATACCATATCTTTCGTTCAAACTTGTGTATTTATTGTGTGTGTAGCAAATCCATAAATACAAAAAAAATCTTATTTTAGTACATGACAGAAGGTATGCTTTTGAGAGAAATCCTGTATGACCCAGTGTTGAAGCCATACAAGTTTATAATGGTTGATGAAGTTCACGAGCGAACGCTCTTGACTGACCTTGTTCTTGGATTGCTGAAGAAAATCATGAAGGTAAATATTTTTCTTGCATTTTGCAGCTTATTAAATTTGTGTTCACGATAGATTTTTCGCTATAATAAAATCTGACCTTACAAGCAGTTTCATTGATGTTACTATTACTATAAAGCAACGTTACTTCGCTTTATATTGGGGGGGGGGGCAAAAACAGAAGTGTTCATTGATTAATTTTGCCCGCTAAAGTTTTAAAAGGGTGGATTCACCAGGTCTAATAACAAATTGTTAATTTGCAAAGTCCTTAATTTCACTGGAAACGTCTCAATGTAAAAAACATTAAGAAAAGGAATATTTCACAGCAGGTGGTATCTCCCAGCCATCCAAAGAAATATTGCATCGGTCGTAACCTTTTCAATTAGACAGAAAAAAAAAATTGTTATAATATCAATAAACCGATTTTATTAAGCATGTTCTTTCACATACAGCACAAAGGAAAATTGATATAATATCAATATTCCGCTGAGAATTGTTTCCTAAATCCTGCCTATGTTGTAAAGACAAATGACTGTTGTCTAAATTTATATTATATTACTTTTGATTTATTGCTGGACTGGGCTTATTAGGAGTTTCAGGAATTTATATCCCAGAGGAAGGAAACAAGAAATTAAGTTATATAGAATTTATTTACTTACGCAGGAAGGATGGGGTGCATAGGAAGGGAGTAGGGTTCATGATGAATAAGGAAGGTGTTAAGTCATATTTAGGTTGGTAAGGTATTAGTAATAGAACGCTAATCGCTCATTTTATGACAAAATAATGCAGGATATCAGTCATAGTAGTGTATGCCCCAGTGGGACCGACTGATAGAGATAGAAGTGACTTTGATAAATTTGTCTTGCAGCTACAGGAAAGAACAGACATAATCCAAGTTAGAAATATAGTATTCTATTAAGGGGTTTTAGAGGACTGTAATGGTTTCAGACTGCTGCAATTTTGTAGGTATAACATTCTAGTTATAACCAATACAGTATTTGGCCATAAAATGGCCGATAAATTAACATGGTATTCACATGATGGTAAGACAGCTAACCTTACTTATTACGTTATTGTAAACCGAAGACTGACAGGATCGATACAAGATACTAGGTTATCTATACAAGATGTATAGGAGTGCTGTTATTGATGTTAAAATTAAAGATCATCATTTGTTAGTGGCTAGGTTTAATTTAAAACTAAAATTTAGTAACAGTAGCTACCTTCCAGAAAGTTGTGACGTTGGTAGACTTCAGAATGAGAATGTGAGAGAAACTCTCCAGGAACAGTTGAATACAAAACTGTAGCGTTAAAATTTGACAGTGTAGAAGGCGGATGGAATAATTGTGAAGTCGCTGATGGTGTCTGAGGAAAGAAAGTTAGAAACGCTGCTAAGAATGTCAGTGAAAATGCTTTATGTGTAATAGAACGGAGAAGGGGCTTGTACAAGAATTTTTTGAGTGATCGATCGTACGAAGATAAGAGGAATGTAAATAAAGTGGAGAAAGCATTAAAATGTGAATTAAGGAGGTGTGGAGCGGAGGCCGTGTATAAAATTGCCGGCTCTGGAAGAGCCGGCAATCTAGAAGATGCAGCAAAAAGATCTCAAAGATCAGGAAAACATCTGGAAGATGCAGCCAGAGGGCATAATATTGAAATATTGTACTGGCTTGTTAATAAATTGAGGGGGAATAGTCAATCTGGTCTTGTCCCAGTTAAAGATAGGAACGGGACCTCAATTAGTGATAAGAAAAGAGTAAAGGAGAGATGGGCAGAAGATTTTGAGAATGTGATAAACTGTGATAGAGTCACAGGAACAGATATAGAAAAGAATGAAAAAGTTTGTGACAATTTGGATATCAAGGAAGATTTATTTTCTATGGTAGAGTTAGTGACAGTACTCAAAGGATTAAAAATAATAAGGCCCGAGGTGCTGATAGTGTTGTAAAAGAGTTTTTTAAATGTGGCGGTTGTGAGGTTAGAGATAAGTTACTGAAGATTATGAATATAATTTTGAGAAAGAAAACTTCCTAGTGATTTTAGGAAAACTCCAATTAAACCTTTCTATAAGAAAGGTGATAAGAGTGAGTGTGGTAACTACAGAGGCATTAGCCTGGTATCTATAGGAAGCAAGTGAATTAGTATGATGATACTTTTTAGACTTAGATGCTGTAGATAAAGTCTTAAAACAAGAACAGTGTAGTTTTAGGAAGGGCTCGAGAGTGCGTCGAACCAATTTTCACTCTTAAATTAATAGTTGAGAAGTGTCTGAGTCATCAAACGCCTTTATTCCTCATTTTTATAGATCATGAGTGGGCCTTTGATTCAGCTGATAGAAGTGCTTTAGCGAAAGTCCTATCCTTGTATGGTATTAATTAAAAAACTTTTTCCACGAAATAAGTTTTCAAAGAAAAGTAAAGAACTCCATTAAACAAAAAATGAGCACAAACATAATTAAAAAACCTACCAAGTGTGAAACTACCACAAATCAGCATTGATAAATAAATGAAACCCAAAACGAACAGAAATTATAATAAATAATCAAGTCAAACTCAAAGTGAGCAGAAATTAACATAAGTTGGGCTCAAAACCCCTATGCCTTCCCAAAGCCAGAACATAATTTGCACTGTACTGAAAAAAATATAAATGTTTTTACTTTTAAAACTTTAATAAATCAAATAATATTAACATTTTGATTACTAAATATCAGTATATGTATATTAAACTGACAAAGTACATTCATTTGTATTTTTCATTCATTTGCACATTCATTAGGGTGGTTGTCATCCTCTAAGACCTAATTTCTAGAACTTTCAACTACGTTAAACAAAATGGCCATCTCAAATTTTGATTGGATGTGTTTGGGGAAATGGTGGGCGTGAGAGGGGCGTTAGTCGCTCTCTAATCACTTTCAGCTCTTAAAAATGGCACTAGCCCTTTCAATTTCCAATCAAATGAGGCCATTTGAAGTTTCTACGACAACACTTTCAATAAAATCCTTATATGCCCACAGGGCATAACTTACAACCCTTGCAAATAATTTCTGAGACCAAACTGGCTATTCATGATAAAACGAAAAATATATTAAAAAACAGTAAAACGAGGGTTATTCAAGCCAGTAAAAAATATGGACTAAAATACAAATATTTTGGTCAAGACCTCCGCTTAACCGTCCTCAGTGCATGATAATAAAATAAAATTACTGATAAAAATCCAAGGTTACTATACAAAATTTCAAACCTTAAAATATAAAAAAAAATCACATTTTGCAACCTCATCTAATCTGTGACGATGTTTTACCTGGAAAGCGTTTAGTTTTTAAAAATGCTCTGTATAAATTAAAAAATTAAAATCCCATTCAGTGCTGTATTTTTTTATTCAGTTACCCTTTCACCGTTACATGGAAAGGTCGTCAAATTTTAGCTGTGTTTTGCCCTAAGGTTTGGAATTTGTTATAATACCTTTGTATTTTCATTAGTAATTTTTATTTTATTATCGTGCACAAAGGACGGTCAAGCGGAGGTCTTGACAGAAATATTTGCATTTTATTTCACTGGCTTGTGTAATCCTCGTTTTTCTCTTTTTAAATATTTTTTTCGTTGTACAACCCTTGCCCTGAGGGCGGGGGGGGGGTTGTCATTCTCAAAAACCTGAGTTACATCGCGTTCGACTTCGTTTAACAAACTGGCTATGTGAACGTGATTATTGGATGGGTTTGGGGGAGAGATGAGTTCGAGAGGCGGGTTAGTAACCCATCAATTTATGACAAGTATTAACCAGAGCACTAGCCCTTTCAGTTTCCATTAAAATGAGCACCTTTTAAATTTTTACGACAACTCTATCTATGAAAACCTTATATATCCCCAGGGCATAACTTACAACCTTTGTCCTGGGGGCCCCGGGGGGCTTTTCATTCTTAAATACATAATTTCCAGGACTTTCAACTACGTTGAACAAAATGGCTATCTCTAAACTTTGTTTGAATATTTTTGGGGAAATGGTGGGCGTGAGATGGGGGTTAATAACTCTCCACTCACTTTTGACTATTAAAAAGGGTAATTTCAATTTCCATTTAAATGAACCCCTTTTGAAATTTCTACAACTACTTTTTATATAAACCTTATATGCCCCCTGGGCATAACTTAAAACCCTTGCACTGAGCGCTCTGAGGGGGTTATCATCCTAAAAGACCTAATTTCCAGAACTTTCAACTACGTTGAACAAAATGGATATCTCAAAATTTTGATTGAATGCTTTGGGAAAATGATGGGCGTGACAGAGGGGTTATTTGCTCTTCAATCACTTTCGGCTATTAAAAAGGGGACTAGCCCTTTCAATTTCAAACCAAATGGGCCCTCTTTGAAATTTCTACAACAACGCTTTGTATTAAAACCTCACATGCCCCCAGGGTATAACTTACAACCCTTACCCCTTAGGGATGTGGGGAGAGGGGTTGTCATCCTTAAAGACCTAATTTCCAAAACTTTCAACTACGTTGAATAAAATAGTTATCTAAAAATTTTGATTGGATGTGTTTGGGGAAAAGGTGGGCGTGACAGGGGGGTTAGTTTCCATCAAATCACTTTTGACTATTAAAAAGGCCACTAGCCCTTTGAATTTCCAATCGAATGAGCCCTTTTTCAAGTTTCTACGATAACCACTTCAATGAAAACCTTATATGCCCCCAAAGTATAATATATACCTCTTCCTCTGAAGACGGTGGGGGGAGTGTCCTACTCATAGTTATGATTTCGAGAACATTAAATTGCGTGGAACAAAATGGCAGTCTACAAATTTCGATGGGATGTGCTTTGGGAAATGGTGGGCGTGGAAGGGGTGCCAGCTGCCTTCCAATTACTTTCGACTATTAAAAAGGGCACTAGCCATTTCAATTTCCAATCGAATGAGCCCTTTTTGAAGTTTCTACGACAACGCGTTCTATAAAAACCTTATATGCCCACAGGGAATAACTAACAGCCCTTGCCCTGAGGGCTGTGGGGGGGGGGGGGGGGTTTATCCTCAAAGATCTAATTTCCAGAACTTAAAACTACGTTGAATAAAATGGCTATCTCAAAATTTTAATTGGATGTGTTTGGGGAAAAGGTGGGCGTGGGAGGGGAGTTAGTTGCCCTCCAATCACTTTCGACTATTAAAAACGGCACTAGCCCTCTGAATTTCCAATTGAATGAGCCCTTTTTGAAGTTTCTACGACAACGCCTTCGATAATAATTCGATAATGCCTTGCTCTAAAGAAAAAAATAATAGATAATACACTTTGCAAACACCATTCTTATATGCTCCCCGGGTATAACTAAAAACCCTTACCCTGAGGACTGGGGTTTAATGACTTCCAGAGAAATAGTAATTTCTATCTGGAAATCGACTACGTTTAACAAAATGGCTCTCTTAAAATTTTGATTGGATGTGTTTAGAGTAATGGTTGGCGTGAAAGGGGTGTTAGTTGCCTTCCAGTCACTTTCGATTATGAAAAGGGTACAACCCATTCGAATTTCCAACTAAACGAGCACTTTTTCAAGCTGTTACAAAAGATCCTTTAATAAGAAGTTCCGTGGTATGGAAAAAAAAACAAAAAAATAATAATACATTGTGGAAACATCTCTCTTTACTTAAGCAGCACGATTGCGCTGCCTTTGATACCAGATAAATGCAGTAAGTGATTAGTGATATATACGAGAACAACATTGCTGCAGTTAAGGTAGGAAATGATGTTAGTAGCTGGTTTTGTATTAAATCAGGAGTTAAGGAGGGTTGCGTTTTATCCCCATTTAGGTGGATCATTTTTATCGACTTTGTCCTATGGAACACAGTTAAGACAATGGGAGAACACATAATCAAATGGGGAAGCAAAACTGCCGTAGACTTAGATTATGCTGATGATTCAAGCAGCTTAGATGAAAATATTAACAAATGAATGAACATTTAGGAGTTTCGCGAGTTCAGATTGCAAGAATATGTTTGAGAATTAATGTCAAGAAGACTAAAATTTGAAGAGATGATTTTGGGTAATGAGAAGATCGATAAAGTCTTCAGGGTGTTTGGAACCCAGGGTGAATTGAAAGATAAGTATGTGAACCAAGATTAGAATATGGGAAGCTACTGTGATGACAGTGGTCAGGTATGGTTCTGAAGCGTTGGCGCTCCAAAAAACGGAGAAGGATTTGCAAGACGTTTTCCAAAGGAATTGCTTACGGATTGTTTTGGGCCCCCGAAATACTGACCGTATCTCAAACAGTAAGCTCTACTAAAAATGTGGTTCAATACCGCTTTCTACGGCTAAATGAGAGAAAGGATGAGATGGCTTGGACGCGTTCCGCGGATGAAGGAAGACAGATTGCCAAAGATTGTCGTTGTTGACCAACCGTCTAAGGCCAAACGAAAAGTAGGTCTTCTCCGGTAGGGATAAGAGGATCTTAAAAGGGAGGCTTTGAATATTTTGGAATGGAGGATGATTGTGCGTGACTGTGTTGGCCTCAGGTGGCTTGGTGCTGCAGTGAGTTAGTAGTAGTAGCATAATCAAATATTATGCTACTAAAGAAATGAATTCTGCTGGGTGCTGAAATTGAGGGGTAAAATGATACATCGACCTGCTCTTTGAGTCCTTAATCCCTGTATTGCATGTATGTTACATCGTCTACCCCTTAGATTATATCAATCAAAACTTTCAGGCTTTGAAATATAGAAATGTTCTATTAATATATGTTTATTGAAATTTTAAACTAAGTCTCTTCATTCAAAACTATTCCCTTGACAATAGAATAATTATAAATGCCTCTTTAATACAGTAGATATTTGTGTGGTCAGGAATAAGTAAGTAAGGGAGTTTATTGAATAGGTACTGGAACTAGACAATTTTAAATTTTGAGTTATTAATATTATGGTATTGTGACTGGTGAAATTAATTAATTTTTACTGTTGGTGATAGGTGAGGTTGAAATGTCTGACTTTACTCTGTGTCCCTTGTCCATTAATGAAGAATGGATTGGAACGAACACAGTTGGTCAATGTCGTGAGACCTTTTTCAAAGGACTGAGCTTTTGTTGATCTTCCTCTTTCATAGAAGCTTTTTTAATCAGAACTGAATATCGTTTTTTAACTAGAACCCTTCGGGTAATTACCTTCTTGTCTTATGTTTTATTAAATGCACATGTTGCAAGCATTTAGCAATTTGAAAGGTATGCTTTTTAAAAACAGGCAAATCTCTCAACGTAAGGGCGAATCTCAAGTTTTACTTTTCGAAGGGAACGCTATATTCCTGTGACATCTTAATTTAAATGAATATAAAGTATTAATTAACCTTGGTCAGCTTTTTTGAGTAAATACTCCCATGTTTGTCGTCCAAAGCTATTCTTCCAGATTGCTACTACAGCTACTACTACCAACAGCTCATCGCAGTAAAATTTCACCTAAGACAAATACAGTTGCTCATGCCCGTCTTCCTCTCCGTTCGATTTAGAGTTTCATTCCTTGCTCTATCAAATGAAGTTTCCGATTCCTTTTAATCGTTTCTTGTAAACTCTTCCCATCCCGTCCAAGAATCATCTACTTTTTGTTTCACTTTAGCTAGATTGCTGAAAAGTACAATTTCGTTTGGAAACCAACCATTCTTCTTTCGTAGTTTCTGATCTAGCCATCTTAAATAATATTTCATTATAAACTTAAACAGCAGAATTGACCACCTTTACCGTACGGTCAATTGTTTGTTACAAAGTTGCTCAAGCGAAATTTTAAAAATACATCCCTAGACTATTCTTCTGGGAACCATCTAGCGTACAACTTCCTCGGACTTTCGAAGCAACCAAATTTGGAGCCTCACCGAGCAACCGTTATATCTTTTTTTTTTTTTTTTTCTACTGCGGTGAACGTCCTGTGCCTTGTCTATTCTGCTATTCCAGTCTTCAATGGATACAGCTTCCTTATTAAGAATGCATGAGTATTAATTTTCAAGCATGCTCTAAGAATCTTAAAAAATTCATTCATATCACCTGTGCTATATTTTGCCTTACGTTAGAACTCACTAGACTCGGACTGGTCTCGTCTGACGACTTAGATTCATTTTAGTTCCTAATTGTAATCTCATCATTTAATTTAAACATAGAATAAACAGGCCCAGTATCAGATAAGTTCTTCACTAATGGGGAGTTTAGACCAAACTAAACGCAGATAAAATTTTGCCAATCAAAGGCATTATATTTTCAGTCATACGGGTTTGTAAATGTATACGGATGGTAAAGTTCCTGAAGTGAGCATATTTACAATGACATAATCCAAGTTAGCCGTTTTACCGTAACTCGAATTCCAAGTTAAGTTATTGGCTATCGAATGACAAAATACCGTACTGGCTATTGTACCTAGAAAGCAGTAGAAGTAGATTGTTATTACTAGCTTCCTTCCCTGCACGAAGTCTACCTAAACTAAGATACCATCTGTCCTGATTATTAATTAAAAAAAAATTCACAAAATAAGTTTTTCAAAGGAAAGTAAAGAACCCCAATAAACAAGAAATGAGTAAAAATAAAATCAAATAATCTACCAAGCATGAAACTACCACAAATCAGCATCGATAAATAAATGAAACCCAAAACGAACAGAAATTACAATAAATAACCGAGTCAAACTCAAAACGGGCAGAAATTAACACAAGTTGGGCTCAAAACCCCTATGCCTTCTGAGGGCCAGATTTTGTATTTGCACTTTACTGAAAAAAATATAAAGGTTTATACTTTTATAACTTTAATAAATCAAATGATATTAACATTTTGATTGCTAAATATCAGTGCATGTATATTAAACTGACAATGCACATTCATTCGTATTTTTTTCAGCAAAAAAATAATACCCTCAGTCGTTCTTGGGATACTGCTGAGATGCCTTATTGGGAATTAGCCTTGACACAGTGCATTTTGACTTAATCTTAAGGCAACATTTAGTTTTTAAACATAGTGGGCAAATGGGAGGGTGGGCGTGAGAGGGGGATTAGTTGCCCTCTAATCACTTTCGACTATTAAAAAGGGCATCAGCCCTTTATATTTTCAATCGAATGAGTCCTTTTCGAAGTTCCCACGACAACTCCTTCGATACGAAGTGCCCTGGTCTAAACAACAACAACAACAAAAATAATACATTATACCCACATCGATCTTTAGTATAAATATGTTAAGCCTTCTAATCACTTTCGACTATTAAAAAGGGCACTAGTCCTTTCGATTTCCAATCGAATGAGCGCTTTTTGAAACTACAACGCTTTCATAAACACTTTATATGCCCCCAGGGCACTTGCCAGCAAGTTATTGTCTATTCCTGCGACTAGTGTGACCGCAGAAAGACTATTTTTGGTAGTAGGTATGATAGTGACTTAGAAGAGAAATGGCCTCAGTCCACACAGAGTGGATAAGTGGATTTTCATTCACTATAACTAGAGCCACATCCTGCAGCTCTAATATACTCCTCAAGTTTGCCTCAAGGAGTTTTTTTTCGACGCACTAATATTCAAAGATTAATGACGAACTTTATGTTACTGTATTCTAACTTTTGTATACAGTAATTTTCGAGGAATAAAAATAATACTAGTTTTGATTATTAATTTTGTTAGAAATACATAGCTCTTAGATATTTCAACTATTCTGCAAGGATTCTGAAATGTCACAGCCATTTCATTTTTATTAAATTTCTAAGTCTCTTGATGAGTAATTAAGAACAGCATCCAGTCAGTATCTCGCAAAGTTTCTACCTCAGGAATAAGGTAGAGTATCTTGTAAATAAAAATTGGATTTGAGGAAGGCACAAATCTATTCTCTTATAGGTGCTATGCCGGGGACCAGTGGTAGTTGTAATAGCAGTGGTAGCATACACATATTAAACCTTATATGCCCCCAGGGAAAAACTTACAACCCTTGCCCTGAGGGTTTTTTTTGGGGGGGGTGTCATCCTCAAAGACCTAATTTCCAGAACCTGAAACGACGTTGAACAGAATGGCCTTCTGAAAAATTTTGATTCAATGTGTTTGGGGAAATGGTGGGTGTGAAAGGGGGGTTAATTGCCCTTCAATCACTTTTGTTTTTTAAAAAGGGCACTAGTCCTTTCAATTTCCAATCAAATGAGTGGTTTTGAAGTTTCTATGACAAAATTTTCTATAAAAGTCTTATATGCCCCCAGGGCTTAACCTACAACCTTTGCCCTGAATGTTGTGGGGGGGAGGGTTGTTATCCTCAAAGACCTAAATTTCCAGAACTTTCAACTACGTTGATCAAAATTGATATCTCAAAATTTTGATTGGATGTGTTTGGGAAAATGGTGGGCGTAAGAGGGGCGTTAGTCGCTATCCAATCAGGTTCAACTATTAAAAAAGGCACTAGCCTTTTTAATTTCCAATTGAATGAGCCCTTTTGAAGTTTCCGCGACAGCGCTTTCAATGAAAAACTTTATATGCCCCCAGGGCATAACTTACAACCCTTGCACTGAGGGCTCTGAGGGGGATATCATCCTAAAAGACCTAATTTCCAGAACTTTTAACTACGTGGACCAAAATGGATATCTCAAATTTTTATTGGATGTGTTTGGGAAAATGGTGGGCGTGAGAGGGGCTTTAGTCGCTATCCAATCACTTTCAACTATTAAAAAAGGCACTAGCCTTTTCAATTTCCAATTGAATGAGCTCTTTTGAAGTTTCTACGACAACGCTTTCAATAAAAACTTTATATGCCCCAGGGCATAACTTACAACCCTTGCCCTGAGGGCTGCGGGGGGGGGAGGGGTTGTCATCCTTAAAGACCTAATTTCAAAAACTTTCAACTACGTTGAATAAAATGGCTATCTAAAAATTTTGATTGGATGTGTTTGGTGAAAAGGTGGACGTGAGAGGGGGGTTAGTTGCCCTCAAATTACTTTCGACTATTAAAAAGGGTATCCCATTGAATTTCAAATGGAATGAGCCCTTTTTCAAGTTTTTACGACAAAGATTTCAATAAAAAACCTTATATGCCCCTAGGGTATAACTTATAACCCTTGCCCTGAAGACTATGGGGGGTTTGTCCTGCTCAAAGGTGTAATTTCCTGAACTTTGAACGTCCTGGAACAAATTTTCTATCTCAAAATTTTTATTGGATGTGTTTGGCGAAATGGTGGGCGTGGATGGGGTGTTAGTTGCTTTCCAATCACTTTCGACTATTAAAAAGGTCACTAGCCATTTCAATTTCCAATCGAATGGGCCCTTTTTGAAGTTTCTACGAAGTCGCTTTCTATTAAAATCTTATAAGCTCCCAGGACATAATTGACAACCCTTGCCCTGAGGCCTGTGGGGGAGTGCCCTCTTCAAAAACATAATTTCTATCTGGAAATCAACTACGCTTAACAAAATAGCTATCTCAAAATTTTGATTGGATTTGTTTCGGGAAATGGTGGGCATGGAAGGGGTGTTATTTGCCTTCTAATCACTTTCGACTATTAAAAAGGGCACAAGCCACTCCAATTTCCAATTGAATGAGCCCTTTTCGAAATTTCTACGACAACTTCTTCGATACGAAGTGCCCTGCTCTAAAGGAAAAAAATAATAAATAATACATTGTGCCAGTGTCGTTCTTATATGCCCTCAGAGCATAACTTAAAATCCTTGCCCTGAGGGATGTGTGTAAGTGTCCTTCTCAAAAACATATTGTCTATCTGGAAATCAGCTACGCTGAACAAAGTGGCAATCTCGCAATGTTTATTGAAGGTGTGTGGGAGAATAATTGGCGTGAGGGGGCTAGTTGCCCTTCAATCACTTTAGTCTATCAAAAAGGGCTCTAGCTCTTCGAATTTGTAAACGCATGGGTCTTTTTTGAAGTTTCCACAACCACGCCTTCTATAAAAACCTTATCTGCCCCCAGGAAATAACACATAACCCTAGCCCTGGAGGCCGTGGGGAATCGTCCTCCTTAAAAACATAATTTCTATCTGGAAATCAACTACGCTGAACAAAATGGCTATCTCAAAATTTTGATTGGATGTGTTTCTTGAAATGGTGGGCGTGGAAGAGGTGCTAGTTGCCTTCCAACCACTTTCGACTATTAAAAAGGGCACAAGCCACTCCAATTTCCAATTGAATGAGCCCTTTCGAAGTTTCTACGACAACTTCTTCGATACGAAGTGCCCTGCTCTAAATGAAAAAAATAATAATAAATGATACATTGTGCCAACATCGTTCTTATATGCCTTTAGCGCATGAATTAAAACCCTTGCCCCGAGGGTTCTGGGGAGCGTCCTCCTCAAAAACATATTTTCTATCTGGAAATCAACTACGCTGAACAGAATGGCTATCTCGAAATTTTGATTGGTTGTGTTTGGGGGAATGATGGGCGTCGGGGGGGGGGGGGAGGGCACTAGCCACTCCAATTTCCAATCGAATGAGCCCTTTTCGAAGTTTTTACGACAGCTCCTTCGATACGAAGTCCCCGGGTATAGAGAAAAAAAAATAATACAGTGTGCCAACATCGTTCTTATATGCCCTCAGGACATAACTTAAAACCCTTATCCCGAGGGTTCTGGGGGAGTGTCCTCCTCAAAAACATATTTTCTATCTGGAAATCAACTACGCTATGGCTATCTCAAAATTTTGATTGGATGTGTTTCGGGAAATGGTGGGAGTGGAAGGGGTGTTAGTTGCCTTCCAGTCACTATCGACTATTAAAAAGGACATAAGCCACTCCAATTTCTAATTGAATGAGCCCTTTGCGAAGTTTCTACGACAACTTCTTCGATACCAAGTGCCCTGCTCTAAAGGAAAAAATATTATAAATAATACATTGTGCCAACATCGTTCTTATATGCCCTCAGGGCATAAATTTAAAACCCTTGCCCCGAGGGTTGTGGGGGAGTTTCCTCCTCAATACATATTTTCTATCTGGAAATCAACTACGCTGAACAAAATGGCTATCTCGAAATTTTGATTGGGTGTGTTTGGGGGAATGATGGGCGTGGACGGGGGGGGGGGGCTAGTTGCCCTCCAAGCACTTTCGACTAGTAAAAAGGGAACTAGCCACTCCAATTTCCAATCGAATGAGCCCTTTTCGAAGTTTTTACGACAGCTCCTTCGATACGAAGTCCCCGGGTATAGAGAAAAAAAAATAATACATTGTGCCAACATCGTTCTTATATGCCCCCAGGGCATAACTTAAAACTCTTGCCCCGAGGGCTGTGGGGGAGTGTCCTCCTCAAAAACGTATTTTCTATCTGGAAATCAACTACGCTGAACAAAACGGCTAACTCAAAATTTTGATTGGATGAGTTTGGGGGAATAATGGGTGTGGGGAGGGGGCTAGTTGCCCTCCAATCACTTTCGACTAATAAAAAGCGCACTAGCCCTTTGGATTTTCAATCGAATGAGCCTTTTTTGAAGTTTTATACGACAACGCCTTCTATAAAAAACCTTAAATGCCCCCAGGGCATAACTTACAACCCTTGCCCTGAAATCTGTGGGGAAGTGTCCTCCTTAAAAACATAATTTCTGTCTGAAATTCAACTAAGCGTAAAAAAACGGCTTTATCAAATTGTGGATTCGACTTGTTTCTGAAAACGGTGAGCATATAAAGGATTTCAGTCGCCCCACGATTACTTTCTACTGCTAAAAAAGGCGCAAGCCACTCCAATTTTCAAGTGAATGAACCTTCCTGGAAGTTTTTACGACAACTTCTTCGTTACGCAGTGCCCTCTTGTAATGGACAAAAATAAATAAATAATACATTGTGCTAACATGGTTCTTATATGCCCTCAGGGCATAACTTAAAACCCTTTCCCCGAGGGGTGTGGGGGGGTGTCCTCTACTAATCATATTTTCTATCTGGAAATCAACTCCGCTGAACAAAATGGCTATCTCAAAATTTTGATTGGATGTGTGTGGGGGAAGTCTGGGCGTGCGGGGGGGCTTGTTGCCCTCCAATCACTTTCGACTATTAAAAAGGGCACTAGCCACTCCAATTTCCAATCGAATGAGCCCTTTTCGAAGTTTTTACGACAACTCCTTCGATACGAAGTGCCCGGGTATAGAGAAAAAAAAATAATACATTGTGCCAACATACGGTAATCATAGGCAGCGCTATTGCGCTGCCTATGATTACTGTAAATTGCTGCATAAGGTTAATCTTACACAGCTAGCTGACAATCTTTGTCCGGTCAGGTTGAAAGTAAGTTTTTGATTATAATGCAATAATTAAATTTAATGGATTTATTAAAGTTCGATTATTAAATTTATCAACTTTCACTGGGGCAATCTTTAAGATGGCAAAGGGCAACCTCCATAAGATGCTACGTGTTTGTATGTTCTTGGGTATACAGGCAGTTCTATAAAGTGGCCAATATCCACTAAAATGTTATCTAACTTGAAGTGTTACTCCATATTGGAGTTTAAATAATACAAACCTACAACAACAAATTAGTCGGATTTATTTAGAACAGGTGTTTTTTAAAATTCTTTTCAGACAGAATCAATTTTGTTTTCCTTGTAGATTCAAAATATGTGGCGCACTATAGGGATTTCCGTTTGAAACTTAGGAGCTGCCCCTGCCTATTATTTCTGATCGATCATATTTCTCTGTTCAATTTATTTTGCCTTCATATTCTTTTTTGAATTTTATAGCAAAGGCGTGACTTAAAATTGATAATATCTTCAGCAACAGTGAATGCTGATCATCTTTGTAACTACTTTGATCTGAGTCAGGAAGCTGACAGTGAAGCAAAGCCTACAGCTTCTGTCATTAGCATCTCTGGCATATTACACCCAGTTGAGATTCATTATTTGAAAGGTAGTTTTCTATTCTTCTTCTTTTACGTTATGAAATAACCATTTATTTTATAAAAGTGTAGAAGAGTGTATCTTCTCCGTTTCAGATAGCTGTTGTGTCACGCTAGTGTGATTTTATGGATGAATCTACAGTCCAAATTAGGGCATGGTATAGAAACTTGTTCCCAAGTTTCTATCCCATCCACAATACTGATTGCTCACGAACGTAGACGATTCTTGGGCTGGGCAAATATAACTTTTAAAATATATTGGCTGTCCAAATTATGGTTTTAGAAGAATCTTAGTTTGTTGGTACTAAATTTGACCTAAGTTTCCAGGATAGTATCCAAGAATCTGTTTATAGATAAGAATGGGTTTTGTAAAAAAAAAAATTGAAAAAATTTTTCGATCCCAAACTGTGCTTTGTCACCTATTTCGAGTGAGGAAGACGAAATTCTTATTTAAAAAAGGAATGCATCATCTGAGTAAAGGGACGTTAAACTCCAATCAATCATGCAAGATAAAATTAGTTTCCTGTTCATTTTTGTCGTTGTTGTCTTTCTTGTATTTTTTTTAGTGATTTTTGATAAGTTTCATTCATAAATAGACACGTGACACAAGTCCCCCCAAAAGCCCCAAGGCCCGTAAAAGAGAAGAGGGGGTGTTACACATATTATTTAGCAACTAACTAAATATCTAAAAAAAAAAAAAAACTGGAGAGAAAAGCGAAAAACGCCCAAGAATAAAAACTACCCAGCAAAATTTTAACAGGCTCTTATTTATCGTGGATACACCTACCCAAGGGAAAGAAATAAAAATCAATCAGAAACCAAAAAACTTAAAAAAAAATTGTTTGAAAGGCTTCAAGCGAGTAATACTGTATTGTCGATTTTGGCAACATATACCTAATACCAAACATACACCAAACAATATAATCCGAGGTGGAAGGATTTAAATCTGACCGTTACAGATGGAATAAGAAGAACTTGAAATATTCCTTGAATTAGGAAGATTATAATGAGATGGAACAAAGACAGAAGAATGCTAAGGGCCTTTGGAAGATCCACGTTGGCCTGACAAAAAGATGCACTTGAAAGAATATACGGTGATTGTGGATCAAGTAGCAGTTTAGTCGCTAAATAATTAGCTTCCTAATTAACATTTCTTGTTGTATCATAAACCACAGAAAGCGGTGTTAGAAGACAAAGAAAATTTGACGTACAAATAATTATTCATACGTCCCCTTTTCCTTGTCCGATTATAATCAGACAATAATAGACAAGAGGCTGGGTTAAGCAGTGATAGAGGATTTTCAAAATAAATTCATGACAAATATGTTCAAACTTCTTTAAAATACTAATATCTCTACATACCTCCATTTTAGTTAGGTTAATAGTGTTTAAAATATATATTTCCGTCAAGAAAATGCCCAGGAGTTGGACATAACGATCCTTAGAAACTTTTCCCATCCAACACTGTTCAAGCGTCACCAACACGAGCTGTATCTTTGCACTTCAGAGAGAAAAGAGAACTCTCCAACGCTATTCAAAATGCCCTTGCTAGGTGACTAAGTGCAAAGGCTTCTTACGATAAAACAATACAAGAAGCAAATCCTATCCAGTTATAGGGTATGAAAGAAATGTATGTTATGTTGTTTATTAATTGACTAAAAGCGGTCAATAAAATCCCCTTCCCTCCCAATATTTTAGCTAGTGACGCCTCTGGTAACAGTTTTCAATATTGGGTATCTGAGGAAAAAAAGACGAAATAAATATAGGTAAGCGCCAAACCAAGATGTAAAGCCATCAATCAAAACGAATATCAACACATCAAGATAAACAACGACAAGCCACAAACTTGCACATTTACGTGAAAAATTTATTCTTATGCGAGGTTCATCCGACACTTTGGCTAGAACTTGCACATGATCTGACTAAACCTTTATAAGGTGGGAAGTCTTCCGTAATTCACGATGCTTTTTAATTATAATTAACTAAAAAAAACAAGTTTTTTTAACTGAAAGTAAGGAGTGACATTAAAACTTAAAACGAACAAAATTATTCCGTATATGAAAGGGGCTGTTCCCTCCACAACGCCTCGCTCTTTGCGCTAAAGTTTTTTATTGTTTAAAAAAATAGAGTTGTGAGAAAGTCAAATTTTAGCGTAAAGATCGAAGCGTTGAGGAGGGGACAGCCCCTTTCATATACGGAATAATTTCTGTTCGTTTTAAGTTTTAATGTCGCTCCTTACTTTCAGTTAAAAGAACTTTTTTTTTTTAATTTAATTCCTGAACGTTTTTTAATTAATTGGCTCACCGTACATGAATAATTAAAACGAAATTTGCATAATAATTTTCCTTTTTTTTTTTGGCTAATTGGCTTTTTCGAAATTTTGTTCTGACGTAACTTACGAATTAACTTACGTAACGAATTTCTATATTCGTATGTTTTTATTACGTATATTAGGGAGTTCGCTCCCAATTCAATAACTCGCTCTTTATGTTAAAGTTCGAATTTTGTTCGAATCACAAACCCCTGAATCACAAAGGCCGGTTAATTAGAATAGATAGCTCTTTTGAAAGTACTAAAAAACTTTAGCATAAAGACTGAGGTATTGACTAGGGGGTGTGAACCCTCTCATTTACATAATAAAATTTCTGTTTGTTTTTTAATGTTGCTCCTTATTTTTATTTGAAAAAAACTGTTTTTTTATTTAATTTCTGTTCGTTTTTTTTAATAATGCTGAGAATTCTGGAACCCCCTTCATGGAAATGCTCCTTCCCCCCAGGAAATATCCTCCATGGAAAGATGCACACCCATAACCCTTATTCCGACCCAGACCCCCCCCTAAAAAAATTCCTCCTGAAAAAAAATGTATACTTCCCCAAAACCAATACTACATGTAAACAATATGTAAAGCTTATAACTTGTAGCCATTCCCCCGGGAACTTTGGGCTATTATGTCATCCTCAAAGACATATTTATTAAATTTTTAACTCCACTGAAAAAACGGATATCGAGAAGTTGTGACTGGATGATCACGGGGAAAAAATTAGCGTAGGAAGGGGACACGTTGTCCTGTAGTTTATTTGGTCACTTAAAAAGGCCACTAGAACTTTTCATTTCCGTTCGAATGAGCCCTATGACGATATTCTAAGACCACTGGATCGATATGATCACCACTGGGAAAATAAAAAAAAAAAGACAAAAAAAACAACAAAAAAACACGCATCCGTGATCTTTCTTCTGACAAAAGTACAAAATTCCACATTTTTACAGATAAGAACTTGAAACCTCTACAGTAAGGTTTTATGATACGCTGAAGCTGATGGTGGGATTTTCATTAAATTTCTATGAATTTTTGGATTTGTTTCTCCCTTTTTTCAAAAATCAGGCAAATTTTCTAAGGTACATGACTTTTAATTGGTAAAACTAAAGTTGATAAAACTTATATATTTCAAATCAGTCAAAACCTTTGATTCTTTTGATGTATCTTTTGGTATAAAAATTCTGGTTTTTAGAGTATCGGTTACTATTGAGCCAAGTCGCTCCTTACTTACAGTTCGTTACCACGAACTGTTTGAAATGTGTTAGAGGTAGTTAATTGGTTAAAAAAAGGAAATGAAAGAAAAAGAAAAGAACTGTTTCCTACTTTAGCAATTGAGATAAACAAGCAGTTGAACAAAGTCTTGACCTTATTCCGCTATCCAATTACCTAGGACAAAACAGTATAACCAAACAGTCAACCAAATCGAAATGTCCAAATCCATGCAAAGTTATCCTTGATAAATGTAAGCCGTTGTAAAATTGCAAGCAAAAGCACCTTAAATCTAAGGAAATATTAATTTGTTATTGCTTGGTAGGCTCACCCCTTTTCAGAATTTTAGTTAGTAATATTGTTAATCATAAACTAAGCAGGTTTAAGCGTAAAAAAATATTAAACTATTGATAAAACCTAACCAGTTTCGTAATAATTGTTCCTCTCAATTCAAACACTTATAACTTCATAGGTGAAGAGCTAGTTGGCATGTTTGTAGAGATAAAATAAAGTGTTCAAAGCTGTTAATTGCAAATAAAGCGGTTTTTTTCCTTTGTTTCAGATCCTCTGCCTGATTATATCAAAGCTGCTGTTGAAACTGTGGTAGAAATTCATAAAAAAGAGCCCCCTGGAGATGTTCTGGTATTTTTGACTGGCCAAGAAGAGGTCAAAACAGCTGTGGAGCTTCTTACTGACTGGGTCGATAGACTTAAACGCTCTTACGGTAATTTTGTTTTCGAGTTGCTGCTTGCCACTTTGATTACCAAAAGGCATTCAGTTAATAGATAAATCTTCAAGGACGAAAGTTTTTTTTCAGATTTTGGTATTAAGAGCTTGCGGGAAAATGAGAAATTGTGCCTTTTGAAATTACTAAAATGTGTTTAGACAACTTTTAAGCATTTTGCTAACCAAATGAAGTTCTTGGAAGTGCATTGTACCAACCGATTAACGTCTTCAGTTTAGCAGACTCAGACTAGGTCTTAGTTGCTTTTCAGCTCCCCTGCTCCAATTCCAAGGTATAGATCACCATTAGACTAACAATTGATAGCTCAACGCTCATTTAGAGCCCCGATAGACCTATTAAGGCAGAATGCAGTGTACCGTTCGGGTATTCTAGGGTGTAGGAGGAATTAGAGGAATATTCTAGGCGGAATTCGATGTTTTTACTCTCTCAAATGTTTTGTTGTGTTTTATACTTAAATAATAGGATACCTAAAGCAAGGGAAGGTGAAGTTTCCAGCTCAACTACTTGTAAAAGGCATATGGAAACGTGCACAAACTTGTTTTTTTTTTATCTTGGCAAAGCAGAGTTGGGAATATCCAGCTTCGATACAACCAATGCACTTCTTATGTTTATGAATCTATTAATTTTTGCTCGGATTTGACAAATCAGTGAGTCTGATTCTACTGCGTTTTAGAGTTTTTTCAATTGGGGATTTTTAAAAAGTAATTTTTTCTTCAAGAAGTGACTCTTGGAAAAGTTTACTATTATTAATAATGAAAATAATGTTCATGTTTTTTTTACCTAATTGCCCGTTTTGTATTAGTTTTCCAGCCTGTTACCTATTAAGCAGGCATTTATTTTAAATTTTAGAACATCAATGAAATTGGAACATGAAAAAAAAAGTAGCATAAACTTTATCCAAACGTAGCATAGGCTTAACTTAATGCAAACTTAATCCAAAGCAGCATAGGCTTAATCCAAACAGTTTTGGAGCTAAGTTGTAATATTGGAGCTAAATTTTTTGTTTAAGGTTTTGATGTAGTTCAGTAGTATTGACTATTTTCATTGGGAAGCTTTTTTTGGTATTTATAGTCTACATATTTCCATTCAGATGTTTTTATTTTATTTTGAATTTTGCATTAAACGTATGACCGTCAGTAATATTGAAGCAGCACTTCTACAAAGGAGGTACTTGTCATTTGTGTAAGGCTTAATCCAAACAGTGTTGGAGCTAAATTGTATTGTATTTCTTTGATGGTATGAATATTAAATATGCATAAAGGTTTTTTTTTGCATTTATGACGTCAAGTGAAGTTACACATGAAAGTAATGGACAACGAAATCTGTGGTAAGAAGAAACGTGACAGGGATGATCACTGTAGCTTGAATATTTAATTGCTCCCATAAACCCCTCTCTCTTGTTTTGAGAGATGTAGATCCATAGTTCTGCCTTTGAACATTATTGTATGGGAAAAACAAAACTTTATTTAGAAACAGACTATCCTTGATAAGGCTCCAGTTGCACAAATTCGTATCATAATTTTAAGGAAATGCAGTTTTTTGGCATTTGTTTTGGAAAATGACGAAAAAAACATGAACAAATTTTAAGTTGAAGTTTTTCTGTTCTAAATTGCTACTATTTCTTCTAAATTAAGAGCTCTTGTGAGAAAGTTGTCAAGAAAAAAAAACTTGTTGTATTCTGTATATATACAAGCCTGTTTATTAAAAACTCAATTTTTTTTTTAATGAACTACTGTCAGTCATTTTTATATAATATTTGACAACACTTAAATGAACATTGAAACATTTATTTTGAAATTATGATGATTCGCTTGGGATTTGAATATGTACGTACGGTGATGGTTTTGTTTTTTTTGTGTTTTTTTTTCAGTCATGGATACTAAAAAACAAACAAATTTAACAACAGTTATGCAGAAAAATCTATAAAATAGTAAAATCATGAGATTTGGGAGAGGGTCTGGAGGTTCCCTTTCAGTGTGTACATTTATGGAATTTAGTATTTTCTTGATGGTACTCAGTTAAAATAAATGGCGAATCAGTCATGTACAAAATGGTCCAAATCAGAATTTTTTCCGCCTAGATTGTCAAAATGAAATACTGTTTAGCGTCATGTAGATAAATCGCTAGCATCAGTATTTATTTTCTCACATTGCCTTCTCACAAGCAAATTTTTTTATTGGCGTGTTAACATTTGATTTTCCCATTTTAATCAGATTTATTTTATACATGCTCGTTTAATAAAGTAGCAACTAAGCCATTGAAAAGCAAGACCAATTGTTTAAAGAAAAAAAGAAGACAAACTTTTCTATAGTTATATAGCTATTGAGCTACTCTCTTGACTCCATGGGATATGTTTGACATAGATATGAATTTTGTTCATAGCTTGACTACTTTTATGAATCTGTCAAAACGTCTATGGTCAGTGTATGTACTACATCTTCTTGTGGTTCCAGATGTAAAAGATTTATGCTCTTGAATCCATTGATGGCCTCATGTCTTCTTAGAAGCTGGAGAAGAATACATAATCTTTGGTAATATTACAGGTAAAAAAAAAAGTTATCGTCAAGCACAACTGCTGCTCGCCTTCAACGTTTTAAAAACTTTAGGAATATTTATAATTTTGTTATTCTGAAGGCTAAACACCTTTGTTATTTTCAGGAATTAACGAGTTGGGAAAATAATAGTCGGAACACTTGGCAAATGGTTAATTCTGTCCTCAAACCTTTGTCTTCGCCCTCTTATATCCCTCCGTGTTTGATGGTTAATGTTCAAGAGTCATTATTTTGACTTACAACTTAATGTTCAAGAGTCATTTACCTCCTATTTTGAAAATATGGGAAAAATAATTGTTTCTTCAGAAAGCTAAAGTCTATCTAAGCCTGATTTCAAATCGTATGTTGGTTTAACTTGCTCAAAGTCGCTGGCCCTGGAGCCAATGAGAGACAACGCTATAGCGTTGCCTATACTAATGGCCACATGGCTTCAATGCTTTATTATATTTTTTTTTCTACCATTTCATATGGAAGGCGTGATCATATAAACTTCAGAGGGGGTCATTTGATTGGAAATCGAAAGTTCTAGTGACCTTTTTAAGAGTCAAAAGTGATCGGAGTGACCCACGCCCTTTTTCCCCAAATGCATTCGATAAAAATTTTGAGATAGCAATTTTATTAAAAATAGTTGAAAGATCATATAACAAAACGCCGCGGTCGACACAACCCTCCAGAACCCGGGGGCAAGTTTCGTAAGTTGCACCCTGGAGACATATAATGATTTTATGGAAGGGATGATCGTATAAACTTCATTTGATTGAAAATTGGAAGTTTTAGTGCCCTTTTTAAGAGTCAAAAGTGATCGAAGGGCAATTACCCCCCCCCCCCCCCAAGCTATTTTCCCCAAATGTATCCGATCAAAATTTGGAGATAGTCATTTTGTTCAATATAGTTCAAAGATCAGACAACAAAACCTTCGAGGTCAACCCAACCGCCTTGAGCCCAGGGGGCAAGTTATGTCACGGGGGCATATATGGATCATATGGAGGAGAGGATCGTATAAACTTCAGAGGGGGCTCAAAGTATTGGAAATTGAAAGTTATAGTTCCCTTTTTAAGAGTCAAAAGTGATTGGAGGGGAACTAATCCCACCCCCCATGCCTTTTTTCCCCAAATGCTACCTATTGATTTTTTAGATAGTCATCTTGTTCAAAATAGACCAAAGACCATATAACACAAACTCCAAGGTAGGAGCAACCCCTCAGAACCCGGCGGCAAGTCTTAATTTATGCTCTGGGGGGCATATAAGGTTTTATGGAAGGAATGGTCGTATAAATTTTGGAGGGGGCTCATTTTGAGCCATTTTTTTCTGACTCTCTTTTTACTCTGTTCTGCCATTTTGTTTTGAGATTTCTGTTTTGTTCAAAATAGTTAATGTATCATGTAACACTGCCTGTGGGGTTGAGACGGCCCCGCAAAGCCCGAGGTCAAGGATTTTAAGCTACTCCCCTGGGGGCATATAAGGTTTTTTGGAAGGGAAAGGTCGTATAAACTTTGAAGGAGGCTCATTTGAGTGGTCTCAAATGACTAGAAATTGAAAGTTCTTGTTCCACTGTTAAGAGTCAGGAGTGATCGGATGGAAACTAGCCGCCCACCCCACGCGCCACACCCTCTTTTCCCCAAATGCATCCGATCGAATTTTTGAGATAGTCATTTTGTTCAAAATAGACAAAAGATCATATAATAAAAACTCTGGGGTTTACAAAACCCCCCAGAACCCGGGGGAAGCATTGTAAGCTATGACCCGGAGGCATAAAAGGTTTTTATGGAAAGGATGGCCGTAAAAACATTAGAAGGGACTTATTTGATTGGAAATGGAAAGTTCTAGTTCCCTTTTTAAAGTTAAAAGGGGCCGTAGAGCAACCCCTCCCCTGCCATCTTTTCCCCAAGTGCATCCGATCGAATTTTTAGATAACCATTTCGTTTAAAATAGACCAAAGATCATATAACAAAAACTCCGGGGTTGACACTGCCTCCCCCCCCCCCAGAGCCTGGGGCAAGTGTTGTAAGTTATGCTCCGGGGGCTATAAGGTTTTTATGGAAGGTATGGCCGTATAAACTTCGGAGGGGGTTCATTTGATTGGATTGAAATTGAAAGATCTATTTCGCTTTTTAAGAGTCAAAAGTGATCGGAAGACAACTAGAGCCCTTGCCAGAGCCCGGACCAAGTTTGCCCCAGAGCCCGGGGCAAGTGTTTTAAGTTAAGCCCCGGGAGCATATAAGGTTTTTTATGGAAGGAATAGCTATATGAACTTTGGAGGTGGCTCATTTGATTGGAAATTGAAAGATTTGTTTCCCTTTTTAATAGTCAAAAGTAATTAGAATTCAACTATACCCTCTCCCCCTCCCCCGCCCTTTTTCTCCAAGTGAATTTGGTCGAAATTTTTAGATAGCCTTTTTGTTCAAAATAGTTCATCCGTCATATAACACTGTCTGTAGGGTTGACACCGCCCCGCAAATCCCGGGGTCAAGGATTGTAAGTTATGCCACGGGGGTATATAAGGTTTAATGGAAGGGAATGGTCGTATAAACTTTGGAGGAGACTCATTTTGATTGTAAATTTGAAATGATAATTCCCCTTTAAAAGAGCCAAAGTGATCGGAGGAAAAATAGCCCCCCCCCCTCCCCCGCCGTTTTTTTTTGCAAAATGAATCCAGTTTAACTTTTGAGATAGTCGTTTTTTCAAAATAGTTGAATGATCATATAACAATACCTTTGGGGTTGACATAATCCCTAGTGCCCGGAACAAGGGTTGTAAGTTATGCCTCAGAAGTATATCAGGTTTTTATGGAAATAGTGGTCGTATAAACTTTAGAGGAAGCTTGTTTGAACGAAAATTGAAAGCTCTAGTTCCTATTTAAGAGTCAGAAGTGTTCGGAGGGCGACTAGCCCTTTTCCTCGAATGTATCGGATCAAAATTTTGAGATAGTTATTTAGTTCAAAATAGTCCAAATGTCAAGTAATAGTGTTCCTAGTTTGACCCCCCCCCCCTACAGTCCTTGGGGAAAGGGCCATAAATTATGCAAGTTATCCATCGTTAACATAGAGTTTTTGTGGAAGTCGCGGTCGTACAAACTTGTGAGGAGCCTCCTTCGATTGAAAATTAAAATTTCTTTTGCCTTTTTCGAGAGTCAAAGGAATCAGAATGTAACCACCGCCCCCCCCCCTCTCTCTTGCCCCTTTTTCCCCAAATGCATCCTATTAAAGTTTTGAAATGACCATTTTGTTCTAAGAAGTTTTCTTTAACCTTAAACTTCTCGCAAAAATTTAAGCGTCAAAAGTGATCATAAGGCAACCAGCCCCCCCCCCCACCCCTTTTTTACAAATGCATCTGGTCAAAATTTTTATATAGCCATTTTGTGCCAAATATTCAAAAGGCCTAAAATTATGCTTCTGGGGTTGAAAGCCCCTCCCAGCTCCAGGGAAAGGGTTGTGAGTCATGCAAGTTGATGTTTCTTTGATACTTTGTTTACTGTGCTACTTGGAATTACTTATTTACGGGGTTAAGTTATGGAAGTTGCTTGTTATTACTTTGATACTTTCTTTACTTTGACACTGGTTTTGATACTTTGATGAAATTTCGATGTTGAAAAGCAATTGATCTTGAAATAGGGGATTTTGTAAAACTTTGAACTTTGGTAATCAAAAACGAACAGAAATTAATTTAAAAAAAAACTTTCTGAAAAAGAAGTCTTTCAAAGAAAAATAAATGCCATATTAAACTTAAGATCAGCAGCAATAAAGATCTGTAATAATTCAAACTCAAAACGACCAGAAATTACTATTAAAGTATAAATTAAACCCAAGACGAAGTCGTTTTTTCAAAATAGTTGAATGATCATATAACAATACCTTTGGGGTTGACATAATCCTTAGTGCCCGGAACAAAAGTTGTAAGTTATGCCTCAGAAGTATATCAGGTTTTTATGGAAATAGTGGTCGTATAAACTTTAGAGGAAGCTTGTTTAAACGAAAATTGAAAGTTCCAGTTCCTTTTTAAGAGTCAGAAGTGTTCGGAGGGCAACTAGCCCCTCCCCTCAATCCCTTTTCCTCGAATTAATGGGATCAAAATTTTGAGATAGTTGTTTAGTTCAAAATAGTCCAAATGTCAAGTAAGAGTATTCCTAGTTTGCCCCCCCCCCTACAGTCCTTGGGGAAAGGGCCATAAATTATGCAAGTTACCCATCGTTAACATAGAGTTTTTATGGAAGTCGCGGTCGTACAAACTTGTGAGGAGCCTCCTTCGATTGAAAATTAAAATTTCTTTTGCCTTTTTCGAGAGTCAAAAGGAATCAGAAGGTAACCAGCCCCCCCCCCCTCTCTTGCCCGTCTCTTGCCCCTTTTTCCCCAAATGCATCCGATTAAAGTTTTGAAATGACCATTTTGACCCCCCCCCCCCTCTCTCTTGCCCCTTTTTCCCCAAATGCATCCTATTAAAGTTTTGAAATGACCATTTTGTTCTAAGAAGTTTTCTTTAACCTTAAACTTCTCGCAAAAATTTAAGAGTCAAAAGTGATCATAAGGCAACCAGTCCCCCCCCCCAACCCTTTTTTACAAATGCATCTGGTCAAAATTTTTATATAGCCATTTTGTGCCAAATATTCAAAAGGCCTAAAATTATGCTTCTGGGGTTGAAAGCCCCTCCCAGCTCCAGGGAAAGGGTTGTGAGTCATGCAAGTTGATGTTTCTTTGATACTTTGTTTACTGTGCTACTTGGAATTACTTATTTACGGGGTTAAGTTATGGAAGTTGCTTGTTATTACTTTGATACTTTCTTTACTTTGACACTGGTTTTGATACTTTGATGAAATTTCGATGTTGAAAAGCAATTAATTTTGAAATAGGGGATTTTGTAAAACTTTGAACTTTGGCAATCAAAAACGAACAGAAATTAATTAAAAAAAAAAACTTTCTGAAAAGAAGTCTTTCAAAGAAAAGTAAATGCCATATTAAACTTAAGATCAGCAGCAATAAAGATCTGTAATACTTCAAACTCAAAACGACCAGAAATTACTATTAAAGTATAAATTAAACCCAAGACGAAGTCGTTTTTTCAAAATAGTTGAATGATCATATAACAATACCTTTGGGGTTGACATAATCCCTAGTGCCCGGAACAAGGGTTGTAAGTTATGCCTCAGAAGTATATCAGGTTTTTATGGAAATAGTGGTCGTATAAACTTTAGAGGAAGCTTGTTTGAACGAAAATTGAAAGTTCCAGTTCCTTTTTAAGAGTCAGAAGTGTTCGGAGGGCGACTAGCCCCTCCCCTCAAGCCCTTTTCCTCGAATTAATGGGATCAAAATTTTGAGATAGTTGTTTAGTTCAAAATAGTCCAAATGTCAAGTAAGAGTGTTCCTAGTTTGACCCCCCCCCCTACCGTCCTTGGGGAAAGGGCCATAAATTATGCAAGTTACCCATCGTTAACATAGAGTTTTTGTGGAAGTCGCGGTCGTACAAACTTGTGAGGAGCCTCCTTCGATTGAAAATTAAAATTTCTTTTGCCTTTTTCGAGATTCAAAAGGAATCAGAAGGTAACCAGCCCCCTCCCCCTCTCTTGCCCCTCTCTTGCCAGCCCCCCCTCTCTTGCCCCTTTTTCCCCAAATGCATCCGATTAAAGTTTTGAAATGGCCATTTTGTTCTAAGTAGTTTTCTTTAACCTTAAGCTTCTCGCAAAAATTTAAGAGTCAAAAGTGATCATAAGGCAACCAGCCCCCCCCCCACCCCTTTTTTCCAAATGTATCTGGTCAAAATTTTGATATAGCCATTTTGTTCCTAATATTCAAAAGGCCGAAAATTATGCTTCCGGGGTTGAAAGCCCCTCCCAGCTCCAGGGAAAGGGTTGTGAGTCATGCAAGTTGATGTTTCTTTGATACTTTGTTTACTCTGCTACTTGGATTTACTTATTTACGGGGCAAGGGCTGTAAGTTATGTAAGTTGCTTGTTATTACTTTGATACTTTCTTTACTTTGACACTGGTTTTGATACTTTGATGAAATTTCGATGTTGAAAAGCAATTAATTTTGAAATAGGGGATTTTGTAAAACTTTGAACTTTGGTAATCAAAAACGAACAGAAATTAATTAAAAAAAAAAACTTTCTGAAAAGAAGTCTTTCAAAGAAAAGTAAATGCATTATTAAACTTAAGATCAGCAGCAATAAAGATCTGTAATACTTCAAACTCAAAACGACCAGAAATTACTATTAAAGTATTAATTAAACCCAAGACGAACCGAAATTAAATAAACAATCATAGCAAACAAACATGCAACCGGTACCATATAAATGAATAAATACATCTTAAAATAAGTAAAACTTAATTTGAATATGCAAATCAAGCATAAAACCAACAAAATTCTTTTACTGTTAAAGAATAAATAAAGCTCAAAACAAACAGAAATTAAATAAACAATCTTAGCAAACAAACATACAACAGGTACTAATATAAATAAATAAATAAATCTTAAAACGAGTAAAACTTAAATCTAATATGCAAATCAAGCTTAAAACGAACAAAAATCACTACAAACAAGAGTTTAGATCCTGTCCCCTTCCCTAACGGCAAAAGTTCAAAGCCTATTGCGTCATTGATCTTAAGTTTAAGTAAACTTAGGCCTTTAGGCCTTTACTTTTCTTTGAAAAACTTCTTCATTAGAGATTTTTTTTTAATTAAAGGTCTTAAAGGTTCAACTTGTTCTGGTCCTGGTTATATACCCACCAAGATAGTGAAATTAGTTCTTCCTTCAATTATTTCTCCTTTGACAAAACTTATAAATCTGTCTTTCGAGAATGGAATTTTTTCAGTTCACTTAAGCGATCTCATTTTATGTAATAGTTGACCTAGGAATGGTCCAACTAACTATCGGCCGGTATTTACACTGTCGGTATTTGACAGAATTTCTGGAAGCCTATGCTTTACCAACTTCTTTCCTTTTCATAAGTATAGATTTTTTTTTTTTTCAGTTTGGCTTCCGAGTAAAGCACTCAATAGAGTTTGCTTGTGCAGCCCTTTTAAATTTTCTACATTCGGCTCTTGATTCTGGTCTGATTCCTGCTGCTATATTTTTAGAAGTCCGAAAACATTTTGGTTTCTTGAAACCAAATATTACGGTATAAGAGGGAATGCTGGTGCTTGGTTGGATTTTTTTTTGTCTGGAAGGGCTATTGCCGTAAATCCCCATTTTCACTCACCGTCTCTTTTTGAGTTTGGTGTCCCACAGTTCTCAGTTCTAGATCCAGTGTTGCTCTTAATTTATGTTATTGATCTTTTTTTTACGATTAGGAATAAAAACCAAAAAGTTTGTTGTCCGGTGGGGTCCCCCCAAATCTTTCCATGCTCACAAATGTAGATCTTCCTCAAAGGGTGGCGAAAATCTAGTTACCATCGCTGACGACAGTATCCTTGGCACTACTGTCAGAACGAAACCTGAGATTCGTATTAAGTTGAATGTTTTGTTTGACAGAGTAATTCTGTGGTTCGATGCTAATTACTTAGTATTAAATGTTGCAAAGTCGAGCTTCCTGATTTTCTCGTAAATTTCTCACACCTGTTCCTAACTTTTGAAAATTCATCTTTCAATGCGCTCTCTCACTCAACCTAGTGATCATTATGTTTGGTTCCTGGGTATTCTACTTTATGAGGATTTTTCCTTCTTGTATCGTATTAGTCAAATCAAAACGAGGATATCGAGGAATTTTGGAATTCTTGGAAAGCTCAAACACAAATTTTCCAGGGCCGGAATAATTTTTGCACAGTTTAATTCAATCTTACGTCACTTATTTCCCCACTATATGACAAAGCAAGGAACCTTATACTTGAAACAAATAGTTCTAATAATAAGCCGTTGCTTGATTTTAATTACTTTATCTTTTTTTATGGCTTATCGTCAACTGGCGGCTGATTAATATTTTCTCTTTTTAGTTTGCATTTGTTTTTTTTTATTTTTCTTCTTTTTGTCTCCTATTTGTGTCTTTTGTTTGTTTTTTCTCCCTGTATTCCCGGCCATGGAGCTTTGCGGGGGGGGGGGGGGGTTATATTGGATTTTTTTTTATTAATAAATCTTATCTTAGTTATATTTGCCATAAATGGTTGTAGGCATGCTGTACTGATTGGTGGCATGTATGAATTTTCTAGATGTCTTTTATGTACTTATTCTTATCCGGTACATAAGACTTTATGCAATTATTTTCAATGCTATCGAGTGAGTGGAGGAAAAACGTTTTTATATGGAGGAATTCTATTTTATCGGACTTTAAGTGAATAGATAAATTCTAGAAAATTTCCAGTATCGTTGTGAGTTCTCTCTCTGTCTGTCTGTCTCTCGCTCTCTTTCTCTCTCTCTCTCTCTCTCTATCTATCTCTCTCTCTCTATCTCTCTATCTCTCTCTCTCTCTCTCTCTCTCTCTCTCTCTCTATCTCTCTCTCTCTCTCTCTCTCTCTCTCTCTCTCTCTCTATCTCTCTCTCTCTCTCTCTCTCTCTCTCTCTCTCTCTCTCTCTCTCTCTCTCTCTCTCTCTCTCTCTTTCTCTCTTTCTCTCTTTCTCTATAGAACACAGCCGTTTTTAAGTGTTAATTTTCCCACATTGAACCATATTTATTTGCCTAATGTATAGGATCCATCTTTCATTAGATAGTGTGGAATCATGTGTTCATGGTTTCTGACTCTGTTGCCTTATTATTATTTTTAGGAGAGATGATGCCCATGCCTATGTTTGCGTCGTTAGGAAACCGTGACCAATTACGTGTATTTCAGCGAGCTCCTCATGGGGTAAGAAAGGTGATAGTATCAACTAATGTGGCAGAAACATCGCTGACTATACCTAATATAACTTATGGTATGCTTACTTATATAGAAAAAATTTGCAATATATTCTGTTCATTTCACTATACAAAGTAATATATGCCCCACAACTTAAAGGTTTTTGCTTCATGATTTTTAGTTGAACTTTCTACATACTTACCTCAATGCTAACCACTGAACTTTTAAAATCAATGAACATAAGCTCCTTAGCTACGAATGCCCATAATTGTAATTCGATGTATTTTGGAACATGCGTGGATTATGTTCTGATGTTGCAAAAGTATATATTAAAGCATTCACATAAAAAAAAGCTTTGGGATTCAGGCTTTAAAAAATGTCTCTAAGCTTTGATTTTAAAAAAAAATGAATTAAATTAAGCTATTTGTAATAAATTTGGTTATTAATGCTAATAACGGCTAATATAATAATTTAATTTATATATGCTTACCATTATCGCTATTCCTTTTATTGTAGATTTGAATGCAAGATTCTTCGTAGAACCATGATGATAGTAACAACAAGCAACGTGTATTATTCAAGTCTGCTTCATATGATAATCCGTGTATATGTGCAAACGCACGCATACACACACACACACACACACCTATGTATATTTATTGTGTATATGCACACATACATTAATATATATGTATACCAAAAGGCACTGCAAAAAAAAGCAGAACGTGGGACAGCTATAGAGAGGATAGAGGTCGTTATAAAAATAACTCTAAAAATTATTAGTGTTCTTCGCCAGGTGTTTATTAAGGGTCGAGTCAGGAAAATATTGCCTATTCAGTGATGAAATTCAGAAGGAAAGTGCAAATCATGAAAAAAACTCCAAGAGATTTCCCGTTTTCATCTTCCATACCAACTTAGTTATGCAAAAGCGAAAACCATGTGGGATCCGTTAAACCTAAATAGCGACGAAGACCACACTGCCTTTAAATACCAAACAAACACACTTAGAATCAATAGGGAAAGTTTTCTCAAGACAGTGGAATTCAATTTAGTGGATATTTCGGCTATATATATATATATATATATATATATAAACATCTTACATTAAAATGCGAACTTTAAAACTAAAAATGTTTTTAACATAACTTTTAAAACAGCCCTAACAACAATACTTCCACAAAATTCAAGCAGGACTTATAAATAAAGTTATATGAGATGATAGAATTCTTTCTAACCAAATAAAGTAATGAAATACAAGCTTGCAAAGCTAAGGCTTGCTGCAAAAAAGTAAGATTACTTCCAAAAAAAGCAAGGTTGTTTTAAAAGTTTTAAAAACATTTTTAGTTTTAAAGTTCACATTTTAGTGTAAGTTTATATATATATATATATATATATATATATATATATATATATATATATATATATATATATTTGTTGGTGTTATAATTGGACATAGGGCCGGAATATCCACTGAATTGAATTCTACTGTCTTGAGAAAATGTTCCCTATTGTTTCTAAATGTGTTTGTTTGATTCGTTAAATCCATCCGAGTAGCCCAGGGTTGAAAAGTATGTCCAAGTTCTAATAATGAAAACTAAATTAAAAGATGAACACTGATGAGTCTTCTCATCAATAAGTATAACCATTAGTATAATATTGTGTTTGTGTCTTGACTTGTTACTGTTGCTATTAATTTTATCACGAATGTGGGTTTAATTTTCTCATTGGGCAATGATTGAAGTAACAACAAGAAATTTCTATTAGGTATGCGTGCTTTACATGGCAATATGCTAATAAACAGCATAACATAAAACTGGTCTCAAATGTGAAAATAAAAATAGGATCGAGATTTCTCCCTGGATTGCGGAGCTCAGTTTTTTTTTATATTATCCCGATGGATGCTTACATCCTTGCACTTAAGAGTCCTTGGTGAGAACATAGATCGCCGCCGAGAGTCACTTGGATTATATGAAAACGTCACACGATTAATACCGTCTGCTTCAACATTCGTGAGAAATACTGACAGAAAAATAAAACTGATACCAAATACCAAAGAAAAAATCTTTTAAAGAGTGAAATTTCGATGTAAAATGAAAATTTCATCCAAAATTTTATAACTTTATTTTTATTTTTTATACCATAGAAAGGAAACATGTACACATACAAAAACGTGTCGAAGAGATGAAAAATATTAAAAGACAATGCCCAAAAAAAGGCAGAATGTATATGTGAAGCAGTAATTCAGTGCCTAAAATAGATTCCATTGCATGTTTAAGTCTTGTTATTTATCCATAAGTTTTTGTTAACCTTAAAAAGGAAACATGTAAACATACAAAATGCAAATTTTTAGAACCTGATAATATTTCAATGATTTTTTTTTTGGGTATAATCAGACATCCAATGTGTATTGTATTATGCAGTGAAAAGGCCAAAGACGTTTTGGGTGAAAGCCTGACAAAAAACTTTCCTGGGTGCTTTAGCTCGGTCCCCAAGTTGTGAGACAAAACATCTAAAGCATCGCGTCATAGTTTTCAGATTGGCTGATGCTAGATGTATCGCACCGACACAATCAACTATATGAAGTAGTATTTGTATTTCTAATTGTCTAAAAAAATACTTTTTCTGCAGCTATATGCATATGGCAACCCTCAAAAACTACTTAATAGGTATGTCATTGCTATCAACTGACGATATATAAAAAATAAATACTCTTTTTTCCCAAGTTTTTAATATCCTCAGCCCTCTTACTTTGTGTTGTGATAATACCTGGCCAACTTGCCTTAAAATTAAGATCCTTCTCAAGTAATTTAAATCCTCTTTTTGAAACTCATAAAGATTCAGGCAAAATTCTACCTTCATAGTTTCAAATGCTGCTGAATAAAATTTATGTTCCTGGCGTTTGTTTGGTAAAAATGGGACATCCCATGACATGCTTATATAGGAAAACAAGATGTTATTTTTTTTTCAGTTCCATATCAGGTCATTGCTATCAACTGACGATATATAAAAAATAAATACTCTTTTTTCCCAAGTTTTTAATATCCTCAGCCCTCTTACTTTGTGTTGTGATAATACCTGGCCAACTTGCCTTAAAATTAAGATCCTTCTCAAGTAATTTAAATCCTCTTTTTGAAACTCATAAAGATTCAGGCAAAATTCTACCTTCATAGTTTCAAATGCTGCTGAATAAAATTTATGTTCCTGGCGTTTGTTTGGTAAAAATGGGACATCCCATGACATGCTTATATAGGAAAACAAGATGTTATTTTTTTTTCAGTAAGATTGGGGACTCCATTGACTCAGTGCTGAAATTTCTTTTGGCTGGATTATTGGATAATTACCAGCTGTAGAGGTAGCTATCCAGCAAGGCTGTATAACACTTTTTTGGCCAATCATTATCGTTTACTTTTAATCAGTGACTCCCTCCTCCCTTGAAAAATAGATTAATAGACCCCTCCTCCTTTCTTTCTGGATCAAAATCTTAGGTACGGCCCTCCTAGCAAATTCAAAAGATAAGAATTATGCAGAAACTGTGTTATTTCACAGTTCCAGAAAACACAGATCCAGAAACTGTGTTGTATAAGGCGAGAAACGGTCAGTTCGTGCCAAAAACTATTTCCCTTCTATCTTCCTCTATACTAATTGGTTCTATACTAAATAATCCTAACTAACTATTTCTATATTCTACTATCTATACTACTTTTGTTCTAACTAATCCCTTCTGTAGTAATTTCCCTTCTTGTCTTTTTCCAGTTGTTGATTCTGGTTTTATGAAGCTACGCTGCTACGACCCAGAAACAAGGATGGATTCTCTTGGAGTAGTTCCTGTATCAAAAGCGTCGGCAACACAACGGGCAGGTAGAGCAGGACGAACACGCAGGGGAAAGGTTTTCAGGTTAGCTTACACTGACTTTTTGCTTCTTTTTTTGCAATCAGATGAAATACTTTTCAAAATTTCTGATAAAGTTTGAATGAATAGTCTGTGTTCAACTACAAGCCAATGTCTGCGCCTAACTGTATTTTATGTTTTAGCCATTTTCAAATGCAGCAAAGAAAATTAATTTTATTGCGCGAATGTGAAGTTTGCACAATTGTTTAGCTGTGGCTCAGTTATGCAGAATGTATTTAGTTTAAGGGTAGATTTAATCCCCTGATATGCGCCATACGAAAATTTAAGAACAGGCCAAGAAAAATGCAAGGTAAAAAAAATGGAATAAGAATGTTCTGTCTTCATGCTATCTATAAGTTATTTCAGTTTTTAAATTAAAGATATCATCTGTGTAAATTATTTAAATAATAGGAGTGTTAGATCTGATTAAATATTCAAAAAATTAGACTGTTGGAAAGAAGTCAAAATTTGATAATTATAGTAAGAATCTAGTCCCTTTCTGGTTTTAGCCATTTCTAAAATCTAGGCATGTTATTCTTTTTCGTTGTTTTTTCTAAGTCGGGGTAAGTTATTGGGATTTAATCATTTTCATTACTAAGAGCGTTAAACTTAGAAAGACATTTCTAAGTTGACATTTAAAGTTGACATTTCTAAGCTGACATTTAATTCAAACTTTAGTTTTACTTGTTAGTTTCTCTCACCTTTGTTCAGATTTTAGTGTTTTTCAAGAATTGTCAAACAGCTCATGGTAACAAACTGTAAGTAAGGAGTGACGCTTCTCAATAGTAACCGTAACTAAAAAAAATGGAATTTTGATACCGATAGATGTATCAAAAGAATTGGCTTATTATGCTTATTCCAAATATATAAGTTTCATTAGTTTTAGTGCTACACATCAAAGGCTAAGAGCCTAAGAGCATTTGTCTGATTTTCCAAAAAGGGGGAAAACACCTCCTAAAAATCGAAGAGTCTTAATGAAAATCACACCATCAGATTCAGCGTATGAAAGAACCTTTTTTCAAAGGTTTCAACCTTCTATGCCAAAGTTTTGAATTTTCTATTTTTTGCCGGAAGGAAGATTATGGATGTGTGTTTATTTGTTTGCTGTTTTTTCTTTTTGTTTTTTTTCCAGGGGTGATCGTGTCAACCCTGGGGTCCTAAAATATTAGATGAGGGCTCATTCTAATGGATATTAAAAGTTCTAGTGCCCTTTTTAAGTGACCAAAAAGATCGGAGGGCAACTAGGCCCCCTCTCCGCCCTTTTTTCCCCAAAATCGTCCGATAATAATTTTGAGATACCCATTTTGTTCGTCATAATTGAAAGTAGCAATAACTCTGCCTTTGGATATTACTAGACCCCCCCCCCTCCGTTGTCCCACGGGAGATGCCTTTAAGTTATAAAATTTGCCCATTGTTTACGCATAGTATTTGTTATTGGGCCATATAAATGTATGCATACTTTTTGTGGTGGGGGGGGGTGAATTTTCTGCTGGGAGGTTTTCCACGGAAGAACTTTCTAGGGGGCTATTTTGTTAGGGGAAATTTTACACTGGGGAAATTTGCCAGGATTCCTATTCAAAATTATTTTGTAATTCTTGCTTTCTCTTTTCCGTCTCAGTTTTACACGTGGGTTTGTTAAGGGTAGTTGTCCATGGTTAATTTTCATCGAGATTGAATTGTCTAGAGAATATTTCCGTGGGGATGGGGATTTCTCCATGGAGATAGGACCAGATTTCTTGGCATTATTTAAAAAACGATCAGAAATCAAATAAAAAAACAATTTTTGTAATTGTTTGTAATTGTAATTTATGTATGTATATTTTTCCTCCAAATTGGCTCTGTATTTTTTTGGGAAAATTGGTATCTTCAAATCGTGTCAAAAATAAAAATGAAGAGCTAAGACACGGGGGTTAGAAGATATGCGTTTCAAAAATGAAAATGAAGAGCAAAGACAAACGCGGTTAGAAGACATGTGGTCCCGAGCATTTGAGCGAGTCAAAAATGAAAATGATAAGCAAAGCCACACTCGGTTAGAAGAAAAGCGGCGGCGTATCAAAATGAAGAGCAAAGACACACGCGGTTAAAAGACATGCGATACCGAGTATGTAAGCAAATCAATGAAAATCAACCTGGACAGCGAGAATCAAAACATGTCGACGTTGAAAATGATAGCGATGATGTTTGGGTTTGGGATTTTGACATTGATAAGGTTATCATCGCCTGCCATATCTTAGTTAAAAGACAAAGATTCGGCGATATGTATTTCATAATGTATATATATATATATATATATATATATATATATATATATATATATATATATATATATATATATATATATATATATATATATATATATATATATATATATATTTATATATATATATATATATATATATATATATATATATATATATATATATATATTTATTTATTTATTTATGTATTTTTTCTCGAAAGCGGGTCCATATTTTTTGGGAAAAATTGATAATTTGGGATATTCTCGCATAGAAAAACAATCTAGATAGGTCAGAAGTCTGAGAAAATTCGTTAAGAGTATTAATTTTGGTTTTTGCAAATGACGTCATGTACTATGTTAGTATATCATGTAAGCATTTCTTATGACATCATATAAGCATTTTTTTTATATGCATAAATAAGATTGTTGAGTTTTCAGCGCATCAATTATTTATATTATATAATGTCTGTTGAAAGGCCAAATAAACGAAAATTTGCACCATCAATTGCGACAACACCAATGCGGGCAGCTAAAGCAAGAGCCATTGCTAAATTGTCTTAACTATTGATCATGATTCCTCAGGATCGAATCCATAATCCAGTTAAAATTGATGATCTTATTTCAGCTGAAATTCCAAATTCCAACGGTCCATTATTAAGAGAATTAGTCTTAAAGTAGATGATTCATAATCCGTATGGGAATTTAAATGCAAATGCGAGTTGTATGATTAATAAAAATGGAAAATTCCAGTGCCGCTTTGTTTTTATAAAGCAACACAATTCAGGCAGGTTATATGCCGATGTTGAAAAATCAAAGTATCGACGTCGTCATTATTCTAAATTAGACTAAAGGAACACAGAAGATTTTGCCTGTGGCCGGGCTGTTTATTGAAAAAGATCTCAGAAATCGCTAAATTATTCTTGATAAGCGGCGTGTCACCACATTTAATCCCCACAGGATTAAAAAATATCAATGCCACATAAAGGTAGAATATGTAGGGAATACAGGTCCGGTAAAGTATCTATATAAATACATCTACAGGGAACATGATTGTGCTCCATTAAAAATTCTGCAAGGAAAACAGCTTGAAATTGTTGTCAATATTTTACAGGCTGCCAATGTTCCTAATTATTTTGGGAAAGAATTTTTTTTCATAGATGGAGCAGGTGGTACCGGTAAAACATTTTTGTTTATAAAATCTTGTATCACATTTGTGTGGAAAAAATTACAAAGTACAATGTATGGTCTATACAGGAATAGTAGCGACTTTGTTGCCATTTGAACTAACAACACACAAGACCTTCGGCTTGAAAGTTCTACTTTCCTCAGATTCTGTTTCATGTATTATACCGGGTTCAAGCAGAGGTTTAGAATTAGCTCAAGTAGATGTTTTCCTAGATAAATTCCACTCGCTACGTGATTAAGCTTACAGGTTTAAACGCAACCAGTTCTATAACGTCAGTAGGAAGGCCCAAAAAAAGAAAATTTTCAATTATTTCAAATGATGATTCGATATTTTGACAAGGGATTACAACAAGTGAAAAACCTAAAAAAAGAAAACCAAAAGTTTCAAGCTTAGTACATATCGTTGTTAGAAATCGGACTAGCTTCAATAATCAAATGTTTTTGAAAAGACAACAGTATGAAAAGACGTTAAATTGCTTAAAGAGTAAAAAACTGGTAATGGCAAAAAAAAATTATATATATTTTAACAAGGGATTACAACAATTCAAAAACCTTAAAAAAAGCAAAAGTTTGAAGCTTAGTACATATCGTTGTTAGAAATCGGACTTGCTATAATAATCAAATATCTTTGAAAAGACTGATTATGAAAAAACATTAAATTGCGTAAAGAGCAAAAGCTGCAAAAATATATATATATATTTTAACAAGGGATTACAGCAATTCAAAAACTTAAAAAAAAAGCAAAACAAAAGTTTGAAGCTTAGTAGATATCGTTGTTAGAAATCGGACTAGCTTTAATAATCAAATATCTGTGAAAAGAAACAGTATGAAAAGACATTAAATTGCGTAAAGAGCATAATACTGGTAATTACAAAAATATTTGTATATATTTTAACAAGGGACTATAACAATTTAAGAACCTTAAAAAGAAAACAATAAGTTTGAAGCTTAATGGATAACTTTGTTAGAAATCAGACTTGCTTTAATATTCAAATATATTTGAAAAGACTGCAATATGAAAAGGCAGTAAATTGTCGCAAATTTTTTGGGGTTAGAAGGCAAGCGACAATGAGAATCCATATATAGAAGCCTGCCTCTGGCCGAATGCCGGGGCCCGGTACTATAAACACTATCTTTATAAACGAGGAATAATTGTGTTTTTTGTTGTTTTTTTTTTTTTTTTCTCGAAAACGCCTCCATATTTTTTCGGGATAATTTGTATCCTGGGATATTCTGGCCTAAAAAAAAGATCTAGATAGGTAAGAAGTTTGAGAAACTTCGCTAAGAGCCCTAATTTTGGGGGGGAAATATTTATCTAAATGACGTCATATTTAATAATACATTCGAAAAAGTGGTTGTATCGTTTTAAGTCTCTATGATGCAGGCAAAATTACACAAGAAACAAATGATTGACAAGATATATGGAAGCTGCAAAAATTTTTAAAGTGTTTCATCAAAAATGACAATTGTGTAATTGAGTCTAGAGAAATACCTGAAAATTTTAAAAGTTTCATTTTCTGTTAGGTTAAATCCACTTATAGCATAAAACGAGAGATACATCAGAAAAAAATCAGTAAGCTTACTGTTTTCAACGCAACAAAATGAACTTAATGAAATCGAATTACCAGAATTACATGAAACATTACAAAAGGAATGAAACATTACAAAAGGAACATTGCTCAGTATTAAATACCAAGTGTAATTAGTCTGTTTACAAAAGGCGTTTTAAGTAGTTTCATAATGCCTAGAGGACAAATGAACAACCTATACCTAACAAGGGATTACAAAAATTCAAACACCTTAAAAAAGAAAAAAAAAGAAATTTTAGACCCTCGCATAGCTGCTTTTCAAAATTACTCGGATGATTATTGGTTTTGGAAAGTTGATAGAAAGAAATGTTCTGTCAACAGTAAAAGAACAATTGATAAATATATAAAAAAAAATTAGTACTTATGGGTTATGATCGTTATTTTTTTTGTGTGTATGTGTGTATTAACTCAATTTTAGACAATATCCTTGTGAATGTATACCGTAATTTTTGAGCACAAGACAACGAGATATTGGACATTATATTCATCCGTCTTCCAGATAGCTTAATAACTAGATGGCGACGAAGACTTAGTTGAACTTCCCTGAAGTAATGATGTTAGGACTGTTTTGAAAATATTTTAGTTCTAAAGATTGTATTTTAATGTGAGTTCTTTTATATATTTTTTCATTTGTTTGGCTGAGGACGTTGATAGAGTCGGAATATTTATTTAAATTTGCATTTCACTGTCTTATAAAAAAAAAATTCCCTATTGTTATACTTGTTGTTTATGAGCATAATAAGTTATTCAAGTAAAAAAATGTGGAGAAAAAAGAAGGAAAAATGGCCTTTGTCTAATATCTGAGCAAATGAAAGAAGATATCTCCAGTTTGGTTTTCATTTGTGATGAATTACACAATTTGGACTCTAAATTGTTTCATAGTAAATCCTTATCAGAAAACTATATCATGGTAATGCAATGAGCTATTAGTATTAGTAGTAGTAGAAGTAGCAGTAATAGTGTACGCACAGTAACCTTTTGATGGCTACATATTACCACTGCTACGAATACGTCGTCGCTTGAATTTGCCTGAGGCTGAAACACCTATGAACGCTACTCGTCACTGTTACCATGTTTAGGGAGTCTGATTTACCATCTCAAATCTCCAAGAAATCCCCAAAAATTTTGAGTTGTTGTTTTTTAATTTTATCCCAACCTAAGTCCCATTGTAATATCGGCTACACAGCTAAGCTTTAACTTTGTTTGAAAACTATATGTTTCTAACTTTATGCCAGTTACATTTGCTCATTTCCCAGTTTCCAGAATAACAAAAAATAGTTTACCTTACATTTTCTTTATAGACTGTACACAGAAGAATCTTTTCACTCTTTGTTAAATAGCATACCTCCGGAAATGCAAAGGACTGACATTAGTCAAGTTGTTCTACAGTTAAATGCCCTTGGGATGAAGAATGTTCTTCGCTTTGATTACTTATCACCACCCCCATCTAAGAACTTGGCTTCTGCTTTGGAGCGTCTTCACGCCCATGGTGCTATTGATGATAGCTGTAATTTAACAATGCCTTTGGGTTTACATCTAGCAGAACTACCTCTTGACCCAAACCTCGGAAAGATGCTTATTAGTTCAGGTTTGTCTTAGTTCCATCTCTTTTCAATTCATTTTAAAAATATTGTCCAGAAAGGAAGTTTTTAGGTGAAAGTAATTAGCCGCATTGAAACGTAAGACAAGGAGAAATAAAATCATAAAATAACTCAGATTTGAAACGAACAGGAATTACTATAAATGGGTAAATGAAACCAAATGAACAGAAATTAAAATGAATATTTACGTCAAACAGAAAGGTAACAGGTACTGATATAGGTGAAGAAATGAACCCTAAAACACACAAAATTTAAGTTGAGTAATCAAATCTAAATTAAAACGAATAAAAATGCTAAACCTTTTAGGTAGATTTGACATATTCATGTGTTGGCCCCCACATCCCCTACCTTTAAACACAAAACATGTAGTCCCCTGGCCTCTTCTCCCACCTCCAAAAGTTGTAGCTTGTCGCCCCCGCAAGTCGCCCTCAAGACGTTTCAGACGCGCCATTTTTATAATCAGGATTGGTGGCTTCTTTCAGTTGACCAACCCCTCTTAGTCAAAATTCAAGGTCCACTTGACCCCCAACATTAGCTGGAAATTTCAGATCTGTCCCCAAAACTGTTCATGAGATAATGCTGATACGCTATTTTGATAACCTGGATAAGTGCGGTTTCTATTGGTGGTACATTGCTGCTTCACTGGGAATAGATTCTAGTCCAACAAGGGCTTATAGTGCCAAACATTTTAAACAGACTGGAGACCAAATCATTAGAACCGTCCCTTCTGCCCTCCTCCCAGCTAAAAAGCGTGTACAACCTGCCCCCTCCCCTTACGCACTCCCTGAAATTATCAGCTTGATCTTCAATGCTGTTCGCAGAATATTGCTGATGCGTCATTTTGATCGCCTGGCAACACGTAAATCCTCGGCATTTACCTTGCTACTTAACCGTGCATAGATTTTAGGTCCTATAGGGGCTTCTAGTATGAAACGTTGGATGGGTCGGAGAAAAAATTGTGCTCTCACTCCTCCACACTCCCCTCCCTCCAATCCCAAAATTTGAACTCCACTTGGTCCTCTAACGTTCCCTGAAAGCTTCAACTTTATGCCTAAGCCATTCCTGAGATGTATCATAAACACTATTTTGATACCTGACACCAAATTCAGTCTGTTCATTTACCTCGCTACTTAGACGTGAATAGATTCTAATTTCAATATTGACTTATAGTACAAAAACCTTTAGATGGATCAGAGACATCATATTTTGAGCCATTCTCTCCCCCTCCCCCACAAAATTGATGTCCCTATGTCGACTCCCACTCTCCCTACATTACCTTAAAGTTTTAACTGCTGTTCCCAAGCCGTTTCCTGGATATTGGAAACACTTTATTTTTATAGCCTGGATATTCATAGTTTATTTAGATTTACCTTTGCTCCCTTTCAATGTCGCCCATTTGATCCCCAAAAATTTGACCCCCATTTGGCCTCCTGAAAGTTTCAACTCGATATCAAAAAAAGCTTCAGCTCGAAACTTTCAACTTGAGATATTGTGGATACCCTATCTCATTAATCTGGGTTCATATACTGTCTTTTAATTTATGTTCCTACTTCACCGTGGATAGATTCTAGTCCCACAAGGGCTTAAGGTGCAAAAAATTTTAGCAGATTCTAGTCAAAATATGTTTAGCTCGTCTTTGCTCCCTCCTCTAAGTTGAAATTCTATGTTTATCTGGCCTTCCTCCGTAAAAACTTCCCCAAAAGTTTCAATTTGTTCTCCCAAGCTGTTCCGAAGGTATTGGACCATTGGCTCGATACGATCATCTCTGGGGAAAACAATTTGGTCAACCTGCCTGAGATTCTAGGCGGGCGTGCCTCTCCAAAAGCTAACACAGAAGTGTTTGTCCAATTGGAGTCATAGCTACTCCCGCCGTTTGCACAAGCCGTTTACCAAAACCCTTGGAAAACTATAGGTCTACCCGTTCACCGGCGAGTCCAGGGGGACTTGTCTCCCATGTGTCAATCCTAAAACACGGTAGTCTGCCTGAGACTCTAAGTGGGCAAGCCTATTCAGTCCCCCTTTTTGCATACAAGTCCAGTTGACATAGTCCGTCATGAGTTAAACCAAAAATCTTGATCATCTCCTACTTCTATGTGTATCTACCTTAGTTCTATCCTAGGATAGATGGATGAATGGATGATAGATAAATATAACAACAAGTGAAAATTACATCATTTCTTATACAATCCTGAAAAAAGCTTATGCCAGCTTTGCCGCCTCTCACTCAGACTACCAATTTGTCTCCAATTGGCCAATGTCTTGATGGCAACTTGATTTTAATTCAAAAATCGGGGGGAAAACATTTTCGGTCCATTTTCTGGGTCTGCAGCTACGATATTTCAAATAACATGGCAGCACGTTGTGGCTTTTCATTTACCTCGCTACTTAGCCATGAATAGACTAAAAGTCCCATTGTGGCTTGACACCCAAAAACATTTAGGTTGACGAGAGACTAAATACATTTAGTCGCTCCCCCAGCACAAAATTTGCAGTTCCCTTTCCTCCTACTTACTTCTCTAACCTTACGTGAAGTTTCAGTTTGTCTCCCGAACGATTCCCGAGATATTGCATGTACGGAGTGTTTGATAGCCTGCATGCACGATGTGTTGTTTTAATTTCGCTGTATCTTATATTTAACATCACAATTCTATGCCCAATTGCAACAGTACTTAAATGTTTCAACTCTATATCCAAAGCCATGTTCTAAACATTCAAGATATGCTAATTGGGTGACTAAGGTACACATAGTACCTTCTGATTTACATCTGGTCCCAATTGCTTCGGTATCCTTAAGGCCCAGGGAAGGAAATATGTAAGTTTTGGGCTGATCAGAAATAATTGTTGGCGCTTCTCGGACCTTTCTTTGGAGGGATGGGGGAGGTAACTGTAAACCCGAACTATATTTTTAAACTAGATTCTTTTTGACCCAATGGCCTAGGGCTGAAAGTTTCAGGTTTATCAGAATAAGTAAGGGCGATTTCCGTCTTTCCAACATCCTTTTCCTCCAAGCCAAATTTGTGGTCACTATAATCCAGGACAATCCTTAGTAGTTTTAAGCAAATGAAAAAAAAGGAGTTTTATATTAGGGCCCACTTGGTCTATGGACTTACGGTTTTTACTTTCTAATTCTTCAGAAAAAAAAGTTTGTTAGTCCTTTTTCAGGCTCCGTTTTCCTCCGAATCAATAATTTTTTTTTTCCCCCGGCCCATTTTCGGTGTTTGTGTTCCCAACTTTTTTGGGGGGGGGGGTGAGGGGGAGTTTCCTTGTCCCAGGAACTTACGAGTGCAAGTTAAAAGCCTTTTGTAGAAAAAAAGTCTTAGCCCATTTTTCAGGCCTCATTTTTAGGTAAGACAGTTTTGTTTTGATTTTTTAATTGGGCATCAGGGTCTCCTTAGCACAGAAACTTACTGGTGTAATTGTTCAGCCCCGTTTAGAAAATAAATATTTATTCACCCTTTTATTCGCCCTAAAATACTGTTCTAGTTCATTAGGCTCCGTTTGTATCAAGGACTTCTGGTTATAAGTTTCAAACTGACCAGGGACACAATTTTGTTGGTTTATTTCTTGCCCCTCTAACACCCTCGCTCTTTCAAAAATTGTGTATTTTTATTGACTCACGGAACGACCTCTAGAAGTTACAACTCGATTGGACACCCAAAATCAGATATGCCCCCATTTTCCACTATTAAACTATCCGTAAGCTATTGGCAATTTACGTAAGCTATGGTCCTTGCTCCTAAGACTGTGGGTGTTATTTCATTCCGCGGGGTGGGATCTTTCGAATATTATTTAGTTGACTTTAAAGTTTGCGGGTGCGGGGGGGGACCGAGAGACTGGTGGATTTGGAGGGAAAACCCCTTAACCTATCTTTACTTTCTGAAACTTTTCATGTATTCGGTCAAAGAGAAAGCAATACTTTTTCTAAAATAAGACCGTCATCGCACGTTTCTCCTGATGAAATAAATAGACTTGAAGATAATTCATTGCGAATGGGGTTTGTGAATGTACAAGGACTCATGAGTTCTATTGATGAACTAACAAATTTTTTGTCAGCAAATCAAATTGACATTTTGGGGATTTGTGAAACATTTATTAATGATGAGGCAAACTTTAATGTGAAAATCCCGGGATATAAATTCATTGATAAGAATCGACTAGTCCATGAAAAAGGTGGCCTTGGGTTATTTTTGAATGATGGAGCGTAGTTTGAGCCACTCCCAGAACTGGAAAAATATAATGTTGAAAAAGTGTGTGAAATACTGGCTGTTGAATGTCGGCTTTGGACTAAAAAAATTCGATTTTGTGTTGTGTATAAGCCCCCGTCGGCCCTAATACCGCTTTTTTTTGCAATCTCTGGAGTCTTTACTGGCATGTTTGGATGATCTGGATGATGTGGATATGGGGGATTTTAATATAAACCTACAGGAATTTAAAGACAATACCCATACAACAGAATTTATTACATTAATTACATCGAATTCCCTAATTCCTTCGTGTACAATTCCACCGCGTGTTGCATCGACTAGTTCAACTCTCATTAACAACATATTTTTAACAACACCAGCCACATCTTCACAGGTTGTTCTGACGGATTTCTCTGATCATTTTTTTTTTAATTTCTGTTGTGAGATACCAGACTTATAAAATAAAATCACCAGAAACAGCACCCGGATTATTAATAAAAAAAATCTAGTATGTTTAAAGGATAAACTGAATTTGACTGATTGGTCTCCTGTTTTTGATGGTTATGAAATGAACTCTGCGACGTATTATTTTTTAGAAGGATTTAATGCTGCACTTGATGTGTCGTGCCCAAGATTAAAAAAAAAAACGGAAATATAATCAACCCATCCAACCATGGATATCGCCCGCCCTTTTGACGTCAATAAAACATAAAAACAATCTCTTGGGATGAGGCAGTCGGACCATTTCTTAGATTTAAAAATTAATATTTCAGATAATAATAAATTAGTTTTTAAAATATATAATAAAACGGATGATTTTAATTTTGAAGTAATTAATTTTCCATTCCTTGAAAGTAATATACATTCAAATATTACTTATTCAGCTTATTATTCCCATTTATTTAGGTATACAAAAAAATGCAGTAATTACACAGATTTTAAAAATAGATGTAAAAAGCTGAGCGAAAAACTGATCCCAAGAGGTTTTTCTGCCAAAAAAATTAGTTGGCAATTCAAAAAGTTTAGTTTTATGTATCATGAACTTTTAAGTAAATATACAAAAAATCAAGGAGGCATACTTGTGCCTCTATAAAGAGGCGACCCACCACAATGTTAAGCAATTTCAGGTCCTAGATGTCGCAGAGAGACGGAGGTGATCGCACTTTGTAGCCCAAACTCAAACTAAGAAACGTGCAAAATTTCATCCTCCTCCGACTTTATCTTCATGGGGCAAACTGGGCCGGAAGTTTCGACCCTCCCACCACAGCCCCCCTTTGATGTTGTCTGATTGGGCTGCCGCCCTTCAAACCCCCCGCTTTCGCAGCCTTTAAATAAAAAAAAAAGTTATTTAAACTGAAAGTAAGGAGCGACATTAAATCTTAAAACGAACAGAAATTATTCCGTATATGAAAGGGGCTGTGCCCTCCTCAACGCCTCACTCTTTACACTAAAGTTTGACCCTCTCACAACTCTTTTTTTTTAGACAATAAAAACTTAAGAGTAAAAAGCAAGGTATTGAGGAGGGCACATTACCTTTAATATACGGCCTAATTTCTGTTAGTTTTAAGATTTAATGTCGCTACTTAATTTCACTTTAAAAAACTTTTTTTTTATTTAAAGGCTGCGAAAGCGGGGGATTTGGGGGGTGGCAGCCCCCCAACTGTGCCTCCTAAACCCTGTACGTTTTAAGGTTCGACCTTGTAACTCAGCCTCTTTAACTCTTTAGAAAACGTAGTTTTTTTCAAATAATTTCTGCACGTTTTTGTACAGTTTATAACTTGTGACTCAGCCTCTTTAACAGTCCTCCAACTGTGCCTCCTAATCCCTGTACGTTTTAAGGTTCGAACTTGTAACTCAGCCTCTTTAACTCTTTAGAAAACGTAATTTTTTTCAAATGATTTAGAAAAGAAACTGAGTTTCTTTTTAAACTTTAAATTCAGTATATAAAAAATCTGCTCTGACGGTGAATCGAACCTGGTGTTCCGGTTGACAGTCAGAAGTTTCGACCGCTGCACTAAAGAGACACAATTGTAATTGTTTTTTAGTAAGGGGAATCCATTTTTGACGCAAGCAAATCCCCGAAAAACTTGATATATTTTGTTTTTGGAAAACAGATAAGGAGTGATCAGATTGAGCTGATATGCTCCCAGGCCCCAGGAAAGCTTATCCTCTAAATTTCAGCCCGATCAGACAACGTTAAAGGGGGGCTGTGGTGGGAAAAATTAACATGGGCTCTTATAGGAAAACGAGGGTTTTCGTAAATGTAAATTAGGGGGATAATTTTTTTGGTCTGAAAATATCAAAAGGCCCTAACAGGTCGAATTCTGCTTCGAATGAGTCCTCATTCACCCGGATCAGTTGCCAACTGTGGCCTGTAGGCGTGGCTAACAAAAGAAAAAAAGAGAAATGAACTTTAAGTGGCTATATTTGTTTTTTTGAAAACAGGGAAGGAAAAAAACACCCCCCCCCCCCTCCGTCGCAAAAAAAACAACACCACTCAACAAATCTAAGTCACTGTCTTCCGCACTTCAATGCCATTCTCCATAAAAGCATCCTAACGCAAAAGTTAGGTCTCAAAAAGAAGACTCCAAGATACCTGGGAGCATCGGAACATCCCCTTGAAAAAGTTTATCCCTTAAATTCAGCAATCTTTCGCATCTACTCAAAAAATGATTCACCACGTCTCCAACTACATATATCCAGCCCACCCCCAACTATATGTATACCTGATCCACCAAATGTTTTTCACAAAACTATCATATTAATGACCCACGGTGAGAATAACTCGTGCGTGGGCTTATACACTCAACAATAAATTAACAATACTATCTCCAGATACTGGAATAAAAAGATTGCTCTTCAACTCTCCGTATGGTAACGAAAAATAAAACTCCTAATAAATTCAAAATAAACAAATAAAAAATAAATAAAATAAAATAAAATGAGGAGCACCCACACCAGAAATTACTACCCAAGGCTTAATCACGGCTTAATGTGCAGCAATATCACGGACTTGCTGTGCTTAGAGGCCTTCTGAACCTTTTAGAGGGGAGGATAGCATGCTTCAAGATACCTGGGAGCATCGGAATATCCCCTTGAAAAAGTTTATCCCTTAAATTCAGCAATGTTTAGCATCTACTCAAAAAATGATTCAGCACGTCTCCAACTATATATATCCAGCCCAGCCCCAACTATATGTATACCTGACCCACCAGTCCCTTGAATTCAAAGCCCCTTCCCATTGGAAGGGGGAAGGGGAACAGCTAGGAGGCCAAACTGAATCATGGCATGCCACAGTGAAGAAAGACCTGGAGCCTCTGAGACTACTCAAGAAAAAAGAACATAACTGGGACAAATTATGGTTGGAAACCGTTCGGCCCCCAATATATATATATATATATATATATATATATATATATATATATATATATATATATATATATATATATATATATATATATATATATATATATATATATATATATATATATATATATATATATATATATATATATATATATATATATATATATATATATATATATATATATATATATATATATATATATATATTTGGGTTCACAATCGCTTATTACTGGCGATATTTCAAGCAAGTCTACTGTAAATCCAAGTCATTGTTGATCGTAGTGGATTTGTTCCAAGTGCCTTAAAAGGTGTAGATGTAAAAAAGATTTTGCTGAAATTTATTGAAATTTTAGGCCGAAATTTTTCTGGATGTTTTAAATCAACCTTATGGGAGAACTCCCCTCCCTTTGTGCAGGTATCTTCGCAAGCATAGCGAGCTCTGTTGACCAGTATGTCTACAAACTTATTATTTTATTCATTTTGTGTGAACCTAAATGTACAAGTATGAAGTAATTATTCAATTTCAGTTTTTCAATTTGATTTTTCAATTTAAATTAAAACTAAAATTTCAGAGTAAGAGGAAACCTGGCAAAGCTGACTCATCGGACGTTAATACTAGAGTTTTGCCAAGTTGTTATTTGTGGTTTTTGTGCTACCTTATGGAAATAGTTGCTTTCTAAAAAAAGCAGAGAATGCAGAATAAAGTAGTTGATCTAGCCAACTTTATAAAGACTATTACAGGTGATTTTGGATGTTCTGAAGAAGTAGCATCAATAATTGCTATGCTTCAAGTTGAATCTGTGTTCCTAACACCACGTAGTGGGGATGAATTCACTCGTGCAAAGAAAGCGCAAAGACAGTACAAAGTGGCAGAAGGCGACCTGATGACCTCGTTAAATATTCTTAGTGATTATGAAGACAGCGGAGAATCCTCACAGTGGTGTTCCAGTAACTTTGTTAACAGAAGAGCTCTTCAAAGAGCTGTGAAGATTAAAGCCCAATTGATTGGAATACTGAAAAAATTTGAAATCCCTGTTGTAAAATGTAGAGGTAAGCCTTAAGCTTGTATCTAAAACAAGAAGTTCAGAAATCAAAAAGCTTCCTTTTTATTTTTTATGCACAGTTGCAAGTTAAATAGTGATACATTTATCGACTACTAAAGTCAAAAGCCTTCTTTCTTTTTTTTTACTTTGTTTTATTTTAGAAATTCAATATGATATTCTTTTACACCCCACTTACCCCCTTTAGACTGCAAGTTATATCTTTTTGTGTCCTGAATGCCACTGAAACTTCCCCTTTTCAATTTGTGCTTCCCCTTGGGCTAAACAAGAAAGACTGTGAAGAGCAAATTCGGACAATGTGGTGAAAGATCGATCAACCAAGTTTCTTTGAAGCTAAAACTGCTTTACAGGAAGCACAATGTACAATGTAGAATACCTTTAGAAAGAGACCAACTATTCTTATGGAAGTTTTCGTTTGCATGTTTTCCTTTCATTTATTATCTGTTCGCGGTTTTTCCTTCTCGAAAAGGTTATTGATGGATGGGGCCAGCACCAGCATACAAAAAAAGGTTCATCATGGTTATTATGTAGATGCTACAGGGTCAGTCCACATCAGTGGTTTCTAATTTTCAATTGTATTTTGAAAGATGTTTGTGACCCCCCTTGCTATCCGCAACATTTGATAAATAAAAATAAAATAATGGCTGTGACATTATATTTTCAGCTGATATATCATAATTTTGGCTGAGTTTTTATCAAGATTAATCTCGTGTCATCTTGAACGAATGACTTATTCCTGGCTTTTGAATAATTCATGTCTTCTGATCTCTTGAAGAGTTGAAAATCCACTTTCGCGGAGATAAATACTAGCAAATGGCACGTTGGAAAATGTCAAATGGCCAAGTTTCTATTCGAAAGAAAACATAGAAACTTTAGGATTCAAATGACACGTCCAAACCATGGATGATAGAACGATCTTTCTTGAATCACGTGCTGAAGATGTATTTCTTAGCTCTAAAAATTTTTCATTTTGCACTCATTGGTAACGTCCAGGGATGTATGAAATTTGAGTTAAAGCAGCCTTTTCTTCATGAAATTTCAGAAAATAAAGTTAAATTTCAGATTCAAGGGATTAGAGGTGTTTATTAATTTCCTTCCTTATATTAGACTGTATACGACTCTCGTTTCCGATTCTTCAGTTTCGATAGAAAGGTGTTCAAAAATGACGTTTCCAAGATTTACTTTATTGTTCAAATCTTGCAACTTTTATACGAAAGTCTTGATATAACGTCCTTGGAGTAAATTATGTGAATTTCTTTACGTTGCAGTTTTAAATTTAGCTTAGTTGTCTGATCCAAGATGTCAAATAAATGAGCTACTCTTTGGATCCAGGTCTCATCATTAAAGTATGCCATATATGCATGTTTTCCTTTCCTTTCTAAGAACTGTTTAATTTCTTGTTTTAGTTAAAATTCGGCTAAAAACTTTTCGTTTTTATAATCAGCGAACAGCAGTGTAGCACCAAACACTTCTTGGTCAAATTTCATGTTGTTGCATAGTTCTTTGAAGAGCCGAGCATTAAGAGCACTAGATTTTATATAATTGTCAAGCGTCTCCAAAGAGTGTGGTGCTTCTTGCATTGGTAGCAAGGGTAAATTTGTTAATAATATAGTGCATTCCCTTGGCTTGTGGTGCAAGCTGTTTAATATTATTCTGAAAGCCATATCAAAGCATCGAGGTGCTGACTGCGCTCCACCAGTACACACTCCACAGGCATCTTTCCGTCATGTACCATGACTTTTCAATGACAAACTTGTCATTTCTCTGACCCCTTTATCTTTCGTATAGTTTTTAGTTTTCTGCAAAAAAGAATATAAAAATACAGTAGTTATCTTATTTCAAAAAACATTCCATTGCATTTACGGACATGTCTGAAATGCGTCTTGAATTGCGATATTGGACAAACATAGGTTATGTATTCTAATTTCACTCGCTTCTTCAACAGCTTGTTTAGCGAACTTTAATAGACAAGGTTTGGTCAGGTTTCCTGCAATTGTATTGGGCTTTTTGTTTGTTGCAGCTTGTATAGGAATTTCAATTGTATAGGTGTTTCAATTACCACTAAGTGTTGTTTTTAAAACGCCCCAGTTAGTTCTAACTTCTATTTCTTCAAGGCATCCTCACGTCGTTGAAAAATATCTAAGTATTGTCCAATATATTCTTAATGCTTTGTTTCTAAGTGACAGTTGAGATTTCAAGGTTTCATAAACTAAGCATCAAGAACATCATGGTATAAACCACAGTATGGATTCTCTATGCTGTTATTGACAGTAGTCAAAAATCTGAATTTTAAATAGCTCTGTAAATATTATCTTTTTCTCCATGACGTTGATATCTAAGAAAAATGAAATGCTTCGAAATTAGGCATTGTTTAAAAATTTTGTATCAACATTATTTACAATTCTTTACTTACCTAAACCGTAAATAATAGGAGAACCTGTATTTGTAGGTGAATGTATCAAAGACAAATGTTGACAGGCTACCAATAATATTGTAGCAACTTTAGGATCAAACCGGACACTAATTAGCAACAAACCCAATAATACATTCCCACACTAACGACAAAAAGGACACCGCAACAACTTAATTGTCAAGCAGCAGTTATTTAGTTTAGAAACTACAAGGAAAAATCCCTTTTACTGGCAGGAAATCAATGAAGCAGTCCCACCCTGTAAAGGCTCAGTAATAACTGTTGCTTTATGATTTTAGCCAGAATATGCATATCCCAAAATGCTGCCTCCAGACTATGCTGAATATAAGATAAGACTATCTTGTAAACATTGAATAATTGTAGGGCCAGGGCCTAGGCATGGCCATCATAATTGTCGCGTCTGGACGGGAACAAAGGAGAGGATTGCATTTCGTGCGCCTAATTCCTAGTCAGTACCGAGGAAATACTTTGTGAAATTATATCTTTTGAATCACAGAGCGCTAATACCTACACACGAATATTTGTTGCTACTCGAGATTGTTTGATCTTGTACATATTGTCATTGGTCTTGTGTTTTTCCAAATGGATTTGAGACAAGATGAGAAAAGTGCAATACGGCCGATGATTTATCACTATAAACGAGGGCCCTGACTTTCATCTTAGTGAAAAGTAACTTTTCCAAGCAAAATTCTTCTCTGTCAAGCCCGATTCACGGGATAACCCCTTAGGAGTTATAATTTAAAGGTTGCCGCCTAATTCTGGACTGTGTAGAAAGACCCACTTGTGACTGTTTCAGTCTGTAGATAAATAGTGTAAACAAAAACGGGATATCCATAAAAGGCCGATATGAGGGTCGTTGTCATTATTGGATATCGGAAAAAAATATCGGTTATCGGCAGATTTTACTTTTTTGCACACTGAGGTACATATGAAACATCTCTCTCCGCATATACAAGATGTTCATTACGTTCTTTTATAAACCGGGTCTTAGGTTTACACGTAAAAATAATCACCGGTTCGTCGTGGTTCAACTTTTAAGAAAAGAGGATTGTGGTTTTAAGGAAGGAAGATGATATGTTGACAAAATTTACACCCCTCAATTAATGGAGAAGAAAATCTGAATTTTTATGTTGGTTCAGCTGATAGAAAACCTCAAATGAAGGTCCTATCCGTGCGTGTTGTACGAGAGAAATGCTTTAAAGTGATTAGTGCTATATACAAGAATAACATTGCTGCAGTTAAGGTAGGAAGTAAGGTTAGTAGTTGGCTCATTGTTGAATCGAGAGCCAATCAGGTTGTGATACATTTAGCTCTAAGGTACCCAGAGAAGGCCATGGGATATAGCGCTTGGTATTAACTAGAGAAGTAAAAGCCTCATAAACTAGATAGCGCAGAGGATATGAGTGTGCTAGATGACAATTTTAGTGAAATGAATGAATTCTGTAAATTTTGATGCTTCAGGGCACGAGAGGAAGTTTGAAGATCAACATTAAGTAGACTAGGTTGCTTCAGTTAGGTGTAAATGAAGATGAAGAGGTGATGCTTGTTAACGATAAAATTGACCAAGTTGATAACTTCATCTACTTAGGTAGATACTTGCAATAGTAAGAATGGCATATGCAGTGAAGATGTAAAAAGTAAAATAGCCAAGGTGCCTGGTGCTTTTTCGCATTTGAAAGAAGTTTAAAAGCTTAGGGAGATAAATCTTACATCTAAGACTAAAATACTAGAAACTACGGAAATAACACATATCATGTATGGCTCTGAAATGTAGGTGCTTCGGGAGGTTGAGGAAGATACAAGATGTTCCCCAGAAGTATTGTCAAAGGAAAGTTCTAGGCACTCATTTGAATGACCAAATATCAGACAGCAAGTTGTACAAAAATATGTTTATTTCGTTATACTCAAAGAAAGGTTAAAATAGCTGAGTCACGTTTTCTGGATAATGGTTGATAAATTGCCAAGAATCGTGCTCTTTGGCAGTACAACTTGGGCCAAGAAAAAAGTAGGACATTCCCGAAAGCGTTTGGGAAAGGTCATAGGAAAAGATTTATAGGAATTAGGAACTTCATGAGAGGGAGTGAAACATTGAAGCTGCTCTGCATACGAAGAGCTTCACAGCGAACTGATAGAGACTATTTATTTTTAGTGATTTTTTTGAATTTATGAAATAAAATGACTACATTAAAATTTAAATAAGCTGCATTTTAAAAAAATTAAATGAGCACAATATGAAATAAGAGATGAGTTAAAACTAAAGAATTTAATCTTCTTGTAGATGAATAGAAACTGTGTTCACTACCATTAAATTTGTTTTTTTATTCTCAACATATTTTTCAAGTTTTCAACAGCTGTTCTTACATATTGTTGACTCGGATTGAAGTAATTAGAATGTGGTTATTTATTGTTCATGAGTAAGGGAGGAGACAAGGCAAGGCTCTTAGTAGGCGAATAACTTGTTAAAAACGTCAGTTTTTTGTGTCCTGTGTCCCAAATGCTGGTCCAAGGTTCCTGATGGCGTTAAAATTGTTATTGGGTGCTCTTCTGACTCCAGATGTCTTGTTTTGATGATAAAATTTATAAGGTTAGTAGGCTTAGTGGGAAGCGTACTAGTTCCATATATTTGTATGTGTTTCCTCTAAGATTGTGATTCTGTTTCGTTTTATTTTAGAATTATTTGCTGGTTTTACCCACACCCGAATGCTAAGAGCTTAACAATTAGCTCGCACCTTCTTGGAATTATTTGAAAAAAACTACGTTTTCTAAAGAGTTAAAGAGGCTGAGTTACAAGGTCGAACCTTAAAACGTACAGGGATTAGGAGGCACAGTTGGGGAGATGCCGCCCCCAAAACTCCCCGCTTTCTCAGCCTTTAAATAAAAAAAAAAGTTTTTTAAACTGAAAGTAAGGAGCGACATTAAATCTTAAAACGAACAAAAATTATTCCGTATATGAAAGGGGCTGTGCCCTCCTCAACGCCTCGCTCTTTACGATAAAGTTTTACTTTCTCAAAACTCTTTTTTTTAAACAATAAAAACTTTAGCGTAAAGAGCGAGGCGTTGAGGAGGGCACAGCCCCTTTCATATACGGAATAATTTTTGTTCGTTTTAAGATTTAATGTCGCTCCTTACTTTCAGTTTAAAAAACTTTTTTATTATTTAAAGGCTGCGAAAGCGGGGGGTTTTGGGGGCGGCAGCCCGCCAACTGTGCCTTCTAATCCCTGTACGTTTTAAGGTTCGACCTTGTAACTCAGCCTCTTTAACTCTTTAGAAAACGTAGTTTTTTTCAAATAATTTCTGCACGTTTTTGTACAGTTTATAACTTGTGACTCAGCCTCTTTAACAGTCCCCCAACTGTGCCTCCTAATCCCTGTACGTTTTAATGGTCGAGCTTGTAACTCAGCCTCTTTAACTCTTTAGAAAACGTAATTTTTTTCAAATAATTTAAAAAAGAAACTGAGTTTCTTTTTTAAACTTTAAATTCAGTATATAAAAAATTTCCTCTGACGGTGAATCGAACCCGGGTTTTCCGCCTGACAGTCAGAAGTTTCGACCGCTGTACTAAAGAGACACAATTGTAATTGTTTTTTAGTAAGCGGAATCTATTTTTGAGGCAAGCAAATCCCCACAAAACTTGATATTTGGCTTTTTGAAAAACGGGAAGGAGTGATCGGATGGAGTTGAAATTTCGAGGATGAGCTCCGAAACCCCAGAAGAGCTTGTCCTCTAAATGTCAGCCCGATCAGACAACGGGGGGCTGTGGTGGGAAAAATTAACATGGGCTCTTATAGGAAAACGAGGTTTTTCGTAAATGTAAATTCGGGGCATAATTTTTTCGGTTTGAAAATATGAAAAGGCCCTAACAGGTCAAATTCTGCTTCGAATGAGTCCTCATTGACCCGGATCCGTTGCCAACTGTGGCTTGTAGGTGTGGATAACAAAAAAAAAAAGAGAAATGAATTTTAAGTGGCTATATTTGTTTTTTTGAAGGAGTGATCGGATTGAGCTGAAATTTCGAAGATACGCTCCCGGGCCCTAGGAAAGCTTAACCTCTAAATTTCAGCCCAATCGGACAACGTTAAAGGGGGGCTGTGGTGGGAAGGTCGAAACTTCCGGCCCAGTTTACCCCATGAAGATAAAGTTGGAGGAGGATGAAATTTTGCACATTTCTTAGTTTGAGCTTGGGCTACAAAATGCGATCACCGCCGTCTCTCTGCGACCTCTAGGACCTGAAATCGCTTAACATTGTTGTGGGTCGCCTCTTTATAGATGCACAAGTGTGCCTCCTTGATATATTCCAAGTAATGGTTGTATCATTATCATTATTTTAATATTTTCAGTTAATGTTGAACCAGCATAGACAAGAGCAATGCGACTCCCATGTTTTTCGGTGGTTTTTTTTTTCTCGTTCCGGCTTCTTCATATAGATTAGTTGGTTGTAGGAGCTTTGGAGAGAGCTCGTCTGCCCAATCCCTCCAGTGCTTTTTCCCCAGGCACCCCTGTAACTTCTGTGGCATCGGATCGAAATATTGAGACACTATTTCCCTCAAAATAGTGCCTCTATGGGGACATAATTCGCGAAGCTCCAGGGGTAAGGGTCTCAAATTATATAAACAGACTATTCTTTCCAGACAAATTTTGGTAGAAAAGATGGGCATTTTGCACTGTTTTAAAACTGGGATCATGCAAAGAAATTGAATCTTTATGATTGGAGGCACAGTTTAGGCTCTTTATCCCTCGAACCCCCTTTCCTCTACTACCACATTTTTGTGTACAGGTTGGCGTCTTGCTTCTTGTTTAAGCTAGAATCATGCAAGGACTTTCAACCTAAAGGTCCAAAATATTGTGCCTCTGGAAGGGGAATGACCCGGCTGCCCGAGGGGCTAGTAAAAGCAAATAAAATACCACCAGCAGATATGGCAGATTTTGTGCCAACTGACCCTTGTAGATTTAACCGTAAAAACGAGATCGTCTTTGACAAACTCGACATTGATATATTGATTTTGGCATGCAACATCAGCAGCCCCGACTCTAGATCTTTGAAGCTCAGGTTGAAATCAGCACTGAAGAGGCTTATTTTATGGTTTTCGAGGAATAAATTGTCTATAAATTGCGCTAAGACAAATCGTATTCTCTCATACTGGGAGAACAGCACTGGAAATTATGACGATTAATATTCAGGGCCTACCCATAGAAATTGAAAGAGTTGATAGTATTAAATATCTCCGAATAATGCTGAGTTCAAACTTGTCATGCAAAGGCCACTCAATTTATCTTCGAATGAAACTCTCGAGTAATATTGGATTGATGAACCATTGGAAATTTGTTCTATCATTTTTAGTCCTGAAATACCTTTATCATTCTCTGTTAATTTCACACATAAATTAATATTCCATTATTTTTTTTTTTTTTAATACTTTTAAAGATTATGTTCTTATCCTTCAGAGTCAAAAAAATAAAGCTCTGCATATATTGAAAAATTGCGTGCCTAGCCCGTATTCTTGTCCTGGTAAATTGTCAACGAAAAGTATGTATCAAATTTTAAACATCCTTCCACTGGATCTTTTCCCTTCTTTCCATTCTTTTCTTTATACGATAAGACATGTTCAACGTCTTTCGCCTAATTATTTTTATTTGCATAATAGATTTTTTCAAGATGATAATCAGGTTTTACATGCATATTTGACC